>NC_046652.1:15720941-15990701 GCF_900324485.2 Mastacembelus armatus | reverse complement strand
TTGGGACACTCTGTTCTTCAAAGCTTCTATAGAAAGAAACACATCATTATTAATATATACTATTCAATATGAGTGAACACACATTATTGAAGACAGCTCAGTGAAATGAAGTGAAACTGAAGGAATCATTCTTAGTCTGCTGAGAATAGAAGAACAATGAAAACACTGAATGGAACAACCAACATTCACAGTTGCTTTAGTTGTGGATTCAACATCTAAGATCTACAATAGTAACAGTCAGTCAACTGACCTCAGAGTCTCCAGTCTACAGTGTGGACTCTGCAGTCCACCACACAGCTGCTGCACTCCTCGATCCTGCAGGCCCCTGTTGTAGCTCAGATCCAGTTCTGTCAGATGGGAGGGGTTGGACTTTAGAGCTGAGACCACGACTTCACAGTGAGTCTCTGAGAGTCCACAGCCAGAAAGTCTGTGAGGACACATATATTAGAAAAGCTGTTATTATGACAGAGACAATATATTGAGTTGAATCACTTGATGTCAAACAGGGACATGTCCTGTTGTGTCTTCACATCAGTGGTTCAGCTCATCTTCTCTCAGTGGGTTGGACATGAAATAAGAATTCTTCTCACTCTCTGTCACACTGCAGACGCTTCATCTTTGTTCTGCTTGCATCTTGGACAGGAAGCAGAGAAAACTTGAGGTTATGGCTATAACCCCGGTTCTCTGATTAGCATGAGTGAGTGTCTCACTATGGGAACGCCTCCAGCGTGACCTCATCAGAAGCTTCAATACCACTACGCCAGCCTGGGGGCTGGCACTAGTGATGAATATGTCAGGAGGGGCGGGGACCCTCCCCCTATATATATATATATATATATATATATATATATATACATAGCCTCAGTCGTCATTCAAACAAGCTCACCTCTTCCTCGCTTCCATCGCAAGGAGGGTGGTCTGGTGAGACACTCACTCATGCTAATCAGAGAACCGGGGTAATAAGTTCTCTTTCATAGCATTCGTTTCGTGACTCACTATGGGAGATATACCAACTCCCGGATTGCCAGACGCCTGTAAGAAAGACAACTGTCCCTAGTGGTGCATCACATGGAGGGGGCTGCACTCTGTGAAGTCCCCACACCAAGGACAGCATGTGCTAGGGTAGGAGCTGTAACATCCAATTTATAAAACCACGCAAAGTTAGGGGCGAAGCCCAACATGCAGCGGCACACAGTTCCTGAATACAGACTCCTTTAAAAAGAGCCCAGGAGGTCACCAGACCCCTGGTGGAGTGAGCCCGTAGACCAGGGGGAGGCTGGAGACCTTTGCTAGTGTAAGCTATAGCTATAGCACCCACAATCCAGTGGGAAAGACGCTGTTTTGAGACAGGCTTCCCCACATGTGGCTTTGCCCAGGACACAAACAACTGATCACTTCGCCTGAAACCCAGAGTCCTGTCCATATAGATCCGCAGGGCACGGACTGGACACAGAGAATGCAGATGCCGGTGCTCCTCCGAGGAGAAAGGCGGTGGATGGAAGGCCACCAAATCTATTGGAGAGCATGACCCCACAACCTTAGGGACAAAGTCTGGGTTAGGTCGCATGCTGACCCTTATATCCCCTGGAGAGAATTGGATACACTCCTGATGCACAGACAACGCGTGACTTTCACTGTCCTCCCTTTGTGTGTGGCACCCCAGCCTACAAGGGAGGCATCTATAGAGATCACCTTCCTGGTTAAGATGGGACCCATGGATACGCCCTGGGTCAGAAACCCAGACGCCCTCCATTGACGCAGAGCTAGTGAGCAGTCTGCCGTAACTCTCACCCGGTGGTGATCCTCACGGAGGGGATCCAGACCCAGGGAGGCCAGCCAGCACTGGGCGCCCCTCATGTACAGGCAACCCAGTGGTATTACTACCACCGAGGATGCCATCAAGCCCAACAGCCTTTGGCACTGTCTGAGTGTGACCATGTTGCCCCTGCGAAACAGTGCCAGGCTGGCATACATGGTCTCTACTCTTTCCGATGACAGGAAAACTCTGGCTTGAAGGGAATCCAAACTTAGCCCTATGAAGGTGATGCGCTGAGCAGATGACATCACACTCTTTTCTATATTCAGCTTGAAACCCAGGCTCACTAGATGTTTTACAAGAACATCTGTGTGACGGGCCACTTCTTCGCAGGTGGGGGCCGCGACAAGCCAGTCGTCGATGTACGTGGCTACTCGAATACCCCTCTCCCTGAGCGGGGCTACTGCTGCCTCGGTGCATTTTACAAATACCCTCGGGCTCAGAGACAGCCCAAAAGGCAGCACCACGAACTCGTACGCTGTCCCTGGTTTGAAGGGAATCCAACGTTAGCCCTATGAAGGTGATGCGCTGAGCAGATGACATCACACTCTTTTCTATATTCAGCTTGAAACCCAGGCTTGGAAAGCGAACCGCCGTCGCCTGCTCGAAGAAATCGTAGCAGAGAGGCATGAGTCAGCATCCTGAAACTGTATTTCCTTAGATGGTGGTTCAGGGCACGGAGGTCCAGAATGGCTCTCATCCCCTTCCCCCCCTTATTTGGAACCAGGAAATACCTCGAGTAGAAACCGCTGTGGGTTTGCTCGGGAGGAACCACTCTTATAGCCCCTTTCTGTCTCAAAGAGGAAATTTCCTCCAAGAGAATGTTTGCGGACTCGCCCTGAGCATGGGAGTAGATTATGCCTTTGAAACGAGGCGGAACGACTTTGAACTGCAGTCTGTAGCCCTTTTCTATCGTTCTTAGCACCCATTTCGATCGAGTGCAGGCAGTCCAGCTCCCCATTTGCAGGGATAGCGGACTGACCAGCCACCCTGTCAGCATCGGTGTGATGGCGCCCTCCGGTTGAGGTGCGCTGTACACACCGCCTATGCACCCTGGCATCTCCGGCACATGGCGCGGAGACACCCGGGCTGTCTGTGCCACAGCCGCGGGGATAGTGACCTCTGCAACAGAAAAAAATCTTTATTTGTCTTTCAACATATCTTTTTTCTGCATGTTTTTTAACAGCACCCTCGGCATTCTGCCTGGATGCGCATGTGGGGACCATTTTCTTATAGAGTGCATGACATGAAAAGTGTTTATGCAACACTGAGAACATTGTCTGAGTGTCCCTCTGGCGGGCATCCGAACATGAATGCTGGCTCGTGGACTGCACTCTGTGTGGAACCAGTCCCGCCGAACTCGCTCTGGAACGGAGCCATCGGGCAGAGCGGCCGGCCGAGGGGAGGGGGGGGGGCTGACTGGGCTCGCTCGGTGGGGAAGCTGTCAGGCCTGCCGCTTCTTCTTCCTCACCGTCACAGTGGCGGGGAGAGGCGGTGGAGCGGTGTGAGGCCCGGCCTGTGGAGGCTGCTTCCTTGCCCACGGGTTAGCTGCATCTCTGGGGGCTTGTGGGGCTCCCTGTGTTTTGGACACTTTGGGGGTCCGGAAAGCAGGGGCTGGATGAGAGACTGTCTGCGCATATGACTGGCATGATGTGTGCCTGGAACGACGGGAGCCTTCCTCGGCAGACAAAGCTTCAACGCCTCGTCATCTCTCTTTTTCTCCTCACATCTCTTCTGCATGGAGGCGACAGCCGCCCCGAAGAGACCACTGGGAACGACCGGAGTGTCGAGGAGTTCCTCTTTCTCCTTGGTCGTGAGGTTGGTGAGCCCGAGCCAGCACGCCCTTTCCTGGAGAACGATGAGACCCATCGCTCTGCCAGTGGCTTGGATGGCCACCTTATGGAGGCGGAGGACATGGTCTGTCATGACGCAGATTTCCTCCCACAGGGCATTATCTGGCTTAGCCGTCATGTCTTCTTCTAACTCGGCTTGGTAAGCCATCAACATTGAAGAAGCATTTAGGGCTCTTGCTGATAGAGCCGCCGCCTTGTAGCACTTTTCAGTGAGGCTGGACTGAAAGCGGTCTGCCTTGTGAGGGAGAGATGGAGCCGAGGACGACAGAGACGTCTTCGGGTGGAGGTGGGTCGCTACCAGCGGCTCTATGGGCGGCATGTGGCGGAGCCTGTGTTTCTCCATTCCCTCGCAGTCCAACAGGGAGCCTCCCACGATGGGGTGCTTCTCGCTGTATGGTCTGTTTTTCCATGTTGCCGCTATCTCATCCAGCAGCTCTGGAAATATTGGCAACATCTGTTTACCCGTCTTCTTCGCTTTTGGCCGTTTCTTTCCATCAAAGCGACATTTCACTGCCTCAGCTTGAATTGCGGGCCACGGGATGTTGAGCATGGCAGCTGCACGTTTGCACATGTCCTGCATGTCAAGATCAAGAGGGGATGATGCCCGAGGGATGTCTCCCGTCATGGCGGCGGGCTTTGCAGCCTCACCCGTAACAGTGAAGAGTGTGGATTCCTGCTCATCATCACCGTCATCGGACTCTCCCTCCTCGTTGTCGCCTCCTCCCTCCAGCATGACGCTTCCTTCCGATGGGAAACAGGCGTCAGTGAACTCCGGGTCCGCGTCCGCCCAACTCGGTCCCGAGGCGTGCGCGGGGCCCTCCACCTTGGAGATGACCCACTCGCCTCGCGGCGGGGCTACCTCCGACAGCATAGGATCGGCGCCGCCCAGGCTAGCAGCTTGCGTGGGACGGCAGCGCAATGGATGCATCCGTCGGTGGAGGATAAAGCGGCCTGAGCGTGGGGTAAGCCCAGACACGGCGCACACACCGGGTGAGTGTCCCAGCTAGATATCTTATTGCCGCAGGGGCAGAGCTTCGGGCTTTTCCCGGTTTCACCGGGTTTGTTAGCCGTGGCCATGACTAGCAGAGGGGACGCTGGCAGCTCCGTGAGTTAGCCGAGCAGCTTGTGCAGCTGTCGGAGCCAGAGAAAATGCTTTTCTCTCGGCTAGCGTGGGGAAAGTAGAGCTACTTCCCCGAGGTATTGCTACCTTGTGTGGGGTGTTGTTAGCGTGTGGTTATTGCTACCAGCAGATACCGCTAACGCCACCGGTGGTGGTCGAAGTATTTCTACTTCGGCTATTCTTGAAGTATCGCTACTTCAAGTGGTGGAAGTATTGCTACTGTCACCGGTTAGCTGTCGAATAGTATCGCTACTGCTCGTCAGCTACAGAACAACCGTACTGTAGAGCACAAAGCGCCCGGTGACCGAGTTTTCACTCGAATCTGTGGACAGGTTAGCTTTAGCGCCGATAGCACAGTTGTCTGCAGGCTTCTGTGAGAAGCGAGAAGAGGTTTTTGAATGACGACTGACGCTATGTCAGCCTATTATATAGGGGGAGGGTCCCCGCCCCTCCTGACATAGTCATCACTAGTGCCAGCCCGCAGGCTGGCGTAGTGGTATTGAAGCTTCTGATGAGGTCACGCTGGAGGCGTTCCCATAGTGAGACACGAAACAAATGCTATGAAAGAGAACTGAGTCCCTTTGGAACTTCCACAACAGGCCTGTCCCTGTTTATTCCAATGTTGGACATTTGATCACATGTGGCAGAAAAACATCAGTGTGTGAAGTGAAACAGAAGAAAAATGTGTCCCATGGAAAAACCATTGGAAAGAAAAAGAAGAACTGTGTTCATTCACTGGACAGATAGAAAAAAACAACAGGAACATCTGCAGCTTTTGGACTGACACCATTTGGAACAGCTCAAGAACATCTGGGACAAAATCCAGCTGCTGTCATTCTCACAATAAACAAGAGGGACATTATGGTGATGATCACCCAAGTGAAAAATCAATCTATTGTTTCAGACTTCAATTCTACTTTTAGCAGATAAAGTGTGTTCACACATTTTACCAAGTGTATTTGTGCTTGTGTTGAAACGTAGTAAAAGTACATTTTTGGTGAGTCTCCAAAGTACAAGAGTAGTCAAAGAGTTACTGAGACAAAAAAAGCAGATTCAAAGTAAATGTTTGCAAAGTATATTGAAATGATCTCATTACTTCATTAGTCATTTAGCAGATTTCTTCAAAGTGCACTTTACTTTCAACAGATTTTGAAGTATATTTAGTGATATTTTCCAAAAGTCTGTTCATGGTTTGTGTTTTTACTTCAAATTGTGTCATTCTCTTCCAAATATAATACTATGTCTCCATTTAACTTGAGCTCTATTTCAGTAGACTTATTTAAAGTACACAATGTATGTGTTCCTGGCTGTGGTAAAGTGGACTCTTGGAAGTGGTCTAATTCCTGTGGACAAAGTTTCACTTCAAAATACTCTTTCATACTACATGTTCACTTCATGTATTTTGGATGTTTGGACAGAATTCTTCGGAGAACTATGCAGAATCCTGGAGATCACTAAAATCCATGTTAGTCCCATAGTGGTGCAGCCAAATAATACTTTGACCTCACTAATAGAAAACACAAACTGTTGTTCCTGTTTATTGTTATTGTTGTTACCTTGAATGACTTGTTTTGTTCCAAAGCCCTTAAATGGCTGGATTTAATAGTGTTAGAGTTCAAATCAATATTTGTTGGACTGACGTGTTTTGGACTTTGTGTAGGAGTTCAGATTATTTTCAATCCTTTTAGAACGTCTTCAAAGTGCACTGGGCTTTTCAAAGTAAGAGCATTGGAGAACATGCTAACAGGAAGTAGTGCTTTTAGTCCAACATCATTGGATTGGAATCTAAGTAAAGTATCTACATTTCAGACTCAGTGTTTGGAGAATCCATTCAGAGGGCATTGTTGGTGTATTTATTAAACACACAATGATGCTTATAGTGGACTTATATTTACTAGGAATATCAATCCAATATCATTGTGTCTTTTAATGCAATATGTTCAACTTGGTTGAAATTTAACACAAAGTCAGTGGCTCATTTTCACAACAAATACTCAAATACTTTGAAAAATATACTTTGCATACTTTTTTCACATTTCAAACCTCATTCTATTGCATTTCATACATAGTTCAAATGAGTTCAGAGTATATTTCAAGTACATTTACTTTGGCTCAAAGTCTATTAGTAATACACTGTCAGTTTAATGTCACTATAGATTTTTGACATTTGCAACAAGTCAACTTCAAATGTTTCATGTATATTTTAACAGTAGTGTAGTATTTTGGGCAGCAAAAGTACCCAATAATACGTGAAAAATATGTTTTTCATGTACTAAAGCAGATTTATAGTGCAGCTTCCAGAAACTTCACTGGTTTCATTTTAACACAACTTCAAGTATTTCAAAGTATTTCAAAAGTATACTCAATATACTTTTAGAAAATATACAAAAATTGATTTTTTCACTTGGGCACATCTGGACTTACTCAGCCTTTCTGTAGTTCCTCACAGCTGGAATCAATCTCTGTCGTCCCTGGTTTGTTGTATTATACTGGTTCAGGTCCAACTCATCCAGAACCTCCTCAGACATCTGCAGCATTTAGGCCAGAGCTGAGCACTGGATCTCAGAGAGACTCTTCCCTGATCTGTTCCCTGACTTCAGGAACTCTTGGATCTCCTGATGGACTGAGTGGTCGTTCAGCTCCATCAGACAGTGGAAGATGTTGATGCTTCTGTCAGGAGAGATATCAACTCTGTTCATCTCCTTCAGGTTGTTGATGGCTCTCTGGATGGTTTCTGGACTGGTCTTTGGCTGACCCAGCAGGCCTCCTAAGACTCTCTGGTTGGACTCCAGACAGAGGCCATGAAGGAAGCGGACAAACAGGTCCAGGTGGCCACTTTTACTTTGCAGGGATTTTTCCATGGCTCTCAACAGGAAGTCATCTAGGGTTAAATGAGCTTTGTTTTCCCTCATTAAATTGTACTTTCGCCCCAGGAACTCCTCCAGTACCTGTGTCTTCCTGTCGTTGTAACAGTAGACCATGTAGACTGCAGCCAGAAACTCCTGAACACTCAGATGAACAAAGCTGAACATCATGGCTTCATTCTTCCTGCCCCTCTCCTCTTTAAAGATCTCTGTGAACACTCCTGAGTGTGCTGAGGCTTGTCTTACATCAATGCCGCTCTCTTTTAAGTCTTTCTCATAAAAGACCAGGTTTCCTTCTTGCAGCTGCTGAAAACCCAGTTTTGCTAATGACTTAATGTCCTGAAAACACTTTTCTGAGCCTTCTGATCCATATTTCTCTTCTCTCTGTTTGATCTGGAACCACAGGAACTCTCTGTACACCTCAGTCAGGGTCTTGGGCAGCTCTTCCACCTCTCTGGTTTCCAACAGATCCTCCAGAACTGTAGCAGTGATCCAGCAGAAGACCGGGATGTGACACATGATGTGGAGGCTTCGTGAGCTCTTGATGTGGGAAATGACTTTATTGGACCGCTCCTCATCTGTGAACCTCTTCCTGAAGTACTCCTCCTTCTGTTGGTCTGTGAACCCTCTGACCTCTGTCACTATGTCCACAAAATCTGGGTGGACCTGATTGGCTGCTGCAGGTCTGGTGGTTATCCAGAGGCGAGCGGAGGGAAGCAGTTTCCCCCTGATGAGGTTTGTCAGCAGCTCGTCCACTGAGGTGGACTCTGTCACTTCAAATTTAAGTCTCTGAGTTTTATTGGTACTACAGTCCAGCTGGAGGCGACTCTCATCCAGTCCATCCAAAATAAACAGGAGCTTGAATTTACTCTTGTCATAGTTGGTGTTTCCTGATGACTGCAGCTTTTGAAAGATGAAATTCAGAGCCTCCTCCTTGATCCCAACAGTTTCCTTAATACATTCATGCAGGAGCTCTGCCAGACTGAACTGGTTTCCCTTCAGTGGATTCAGGTGACGTAGAGTGAGGGGGAAAAGCAGATGCACGTCCTGATTGGTTCGTCCTTCAGCCCAGTCCAACACAAACTTGTGCACAAGGAATGTTTTTCCAATTCCTGCGATCCCATTGGTCATCACTGTTTTTATGGGTCTGTATTGTTCAGGAGGATGTTTGAACATGTCACTGGGTTTCACTGGTTTCTCTGTATCGGTTTTCTTCCCTGCCATCTCAATCTGCCTGACCTCGTGCTGTTCGCTGATGTGTATGGAGGCTCCAGCTGTGATGTACAGTTCAGTGTAGATCTCATCCAGACGCTGCTTATCCTTATTCTCTGTCCATCCTTGTGTTGCACACATGAACCTGTCTTTGAGGTTTGACTGGAGCATCTCCTGATAGTATGTGATGGACTGTGGCTCTGGTACTGGAACCACCACAACTGAGCCAAACATAGATGGGGAAGAACATAAAAGCATTAGTGCACATGTCTACAGATGCAGCTTCTTTTTACTATGTGACTGTAATTACAGCCTTATCCTGTCTGATCCATCTGTCCAGGGATGTGATCTGTGTCTTCCACTGATTCAAAACAAGCAGATTTACCTTTAGTGTGAGGAGCTGCTGAAGGGTCCTGAGGAGGGTGAGCCTCAGACATCTTAGCAACATCATCAGCCTCATGTGTCCTGGCAGGAACCTGACCTGAAACAGGAACAGGAACATCTCTTGAGAAACTCAGACTGATTAATGCAATCACACAAATAAACAGAAGGAGCTTCATAAATTCAGGTCAATATTTACCAGGTGTGTTGCTTACATTCATGTTTACAGTGATGTTTACATCACCACTCACATGAGTACCAGTAAACTGAGGTGCCATGCTGACACTTCCATCCTGGGCAGTGACTGTGATGTTTGGTGCTTCCCTCTGAGCTGCAGCTGAAAAAAAATAAAGGTTGGTAAAATGTGATACAAGACATTGACAACCCAATTTTCTAAAACATTGGAAAAAGTCTTTATAAAACAGCTGGATGAGTTTATGGAAAATATAAATTACTATGTGAACAGCAGTATGGATTTAGAAGGAACAGAACAACTTAGATGGGGAAGAACATAAAAGCATTAGTGCACATGTCTCCAGATGCAGCTTCTTTTTACTATGTGACTGTAATTACAGCCTTATCATGTCTGATCCATCTGTCCAGGGATGTGATCTGTGTCTTCCACTGATTCAAAACAAGCAGATTTACCTTTAGTGTGAGGAGCTGCTGAAGGGTCCTGAGGAGGGTGAGCCTCAGACGTCTGAGACCAGAGGGGTCCTGCTGAGAGACAAAGGGGGGTGTCTGTTATTTTCATAGTTACGTTCATGTGGATTTGGTTTAGTGTCATTTTTAATGGCCACATGTTCAGACTCAGGTGGACAACACTGCATGTCTTCCTGCTCCAAATGAAACACCAGCCAAGACCAGGATTTTCTCGTAGAACAGCACCAGTGTAATGTTTTCATCACTAATGTGATATCATCTTAAATCAGAGCATGAACCTTCTGAACTTTCAAGCAAATTCCAATTCAGTGAATTTCAATAAGTCCACTGTCTGGTTGTTGGACAGGATTAAAGTCTAACTGGTAAAACCTGAATTCTGTTAAAAAAAACAGCACTGTCCTTTCCTCTTCCTGTTACTGACCTTCTGGTCCTGAGCTGATGTCTGACAGACTCTGCACCAGGTCCTTCCTGGGAATCTTCTCTAACACCTTCTTGGTCTCCTCCACAGCTCCATCAAGTCCATATCTCTGCACCATCAGACTCACAGTGTCAGGTCTTCTTGCAACCTCCAGTTGGCTCCTTCTGATGCCTTCCTGCTCCAGGAACCACTTGAACTTTTTAAATTCATCTTCTCCCAGATCCTCTAGAATATCTAATATGTCCTCTGGTCCCATTGTGAGTCCCTGGTGTGATCAGAGACCAGTGTCAACAGTTAGTTGTGTTATTGTTTCTACTTTTGTTGGAGTTTTCACCGGAGCCAGTTCTGACAATGATGAAATAACAAAAATCCAGATGAATTCCAGATGTTTCTGGAGACAAACTCCAGTTGCCCTGAGTCCAATTTAAACCGAGTGTGAACAGATGGAGTGAGACACTAAAATCAACACTGAGTTCACGAACAAAAAATGAATCAAAGATACGTAATTATTACAAATTTGAAAAAGGAAATGTTTGTAATAAGTTTGACTTCAAGTCAAAAACCATATTTTGCTTGTTAACATTTGACATCACACTTTATTTAGTGTATCCACAGGCTGGAGTGTGTGGGCAGGACTGCAGTGTCTGTTCCACTCACTGCTACTGCCCACCTGTTGGTTCTCTTTAGGGAAACTACACAGAACAGGTCCATGAGAAAAACACTGCTGTGTGTTTCTGGAACAGGTTTTCTTCACCTCACAGCTTAAGGTCATGATGTTTGATGTTAGATGAGCTTTGTCTTATTGTGAGAAACCAAACTAAAGACGTTCCAAACTGTGAAATATTTGAAGAAATATTTTCTTCCTGTGCTCGCTCAGTAAGGATCCACCAGGACTCCTACTTCTACTCATTCTCAACCCCAGTCCAACACGGACTCATCTTCAGCTCAGGTTACAGTAGGAACTGTCTCTTACTGTGGGTCTCAGGAACCAGGTTCAGGACTGAATATCATGGGATCAGGTCTGGACCAGTCCCTCTTCACACACAGACAGCTGGATCCTGGACACTCTGGTCTCTGTCTGTGGTACTGACCTCTGCAAACACAAACATGGTTTTATTGATTTCACATCAATCACTGATCAATTGACTGTTTATGGAGCCCTGAATCCACAAATGCTCACAGACAGGAAGTTTCAAAGTTTCATTCAACTGACACAGTAACAAATCAGAAAACAGGAAGTGCAGCCACACGGACATGAAGCCAGAGTCCAGTGGACTCAGAGCAGGCAACTGTCTTTAAAGCTGGGCCTCTGTTCTGGGCTCAGCTGCAGCTTTCATGTGGATTCTTCAGCGGATCAGGACTTTGTGTCCACAGGAAGTCACGGCCTGTTGTTTCCTCCTTTAGTTTCAGCAGCTTTGTGTGGACCCAGGTTCTTCCCTCCACAGTCCACAGAGAGAAAAGTGAGTGTGAGCCTCCAACAGTCAAATCATAATAATGTTGATTAACACTCACCTGCCTCAGCTTCACTTTTCCTCCTCCGGCTGTCTGCTCTCAACATGGAGTCTGAGCTCACCACCTGGACACATTCTGCTGCACCACAGGAAGTCACATGACCCTGTGGTTACAGCAGTACCACTATACACACATGAGTACACTACCCGCTCTGATCTGGGTTTAATGTTGTACTGCAGCTTTACTGGGTACTGAACCTACAGGTACTACTTATATACTTCCAGCCTGCTTTTTAGTGTATTTGCAGTACACTTTGAAGTACACAGCAAATAAACTGTGATATATACTGTTAGTTAGTACTCACATTACACTCCAATCCTTTTAGTGTATTTGCAGAAAGACCAGTCCAACCAGGACCCCAAGCCCACTACACAACAAAGTCCAGGACAAGGTCCCAGCAGCTGGTACTCTGAGGGTCCAGGTACCAACAAGTGGACAACATGAATTAAATCCAACACACACAATGTGACTATTTACTCTAAAGTACTCCACCTAATACTACAAGACAAATACCTAAATGTTGTGTATAAGTAGGGATGGGAATTGAGACCAGGACCAGTATTGATTCTGCCTATTGGTCCGATTCTTTATTGATTCGCTTATTGATTCAAGATCAGGTCAATATGAGCCAAGTTTCCGTCAGTCAAACTAAAGTCCAGGCTGGATGTACTTTTTGTTTCTGACGCACTTTTCCCAGAAAGGTCCCAGAGCTGTCGTCTCCAGAAACTCACAGGAAACAGGACGACAGCTCTTCAAAACTACTTGGACTTTCACCTTTCACAGAAACTACTGAGCAAAAATCCTCAATATATAAAAACTGCTGCCCCTCAGACCACGGACCAGACCAGCGCATAGTCCAGCTCCCACAGTCCACCTGGACCCTGAACTGGAGCCTCGGACAGTGAAACCATAAAGAAAATAAGAGGCGAACTTACCCTGCCTCACAAACTATTAGTTTGAAAACCAACGCTGCCCCCGCTACTCCACCACACTTCCTGTCCAGCTCATTCACTATAAAAGCCTCGCCTCGCCTCTATACGTCTAAAAATACTTCGGTGGGGGCAGAGGGGGACCGGAAATAAATAAACAAGATATCGCAGTCAGAGACAATGCACCGCGGTGCATTCTGGGCATTTTTGATGCCATTCTTTATTTTAAAGACTTTTAAAAATAGAGGCGATCTTTATTTTGAAGGGGTGAGGTCAGACTGCTTCGTCCCACGTGATTTAGTGGAAAACCTCCTGTTTCCACCAAAGCGTCACGATAAGAGGGGGGAAGCCTGTTACTGCCCAAAGTCCCTGTGGACCCCGAGTATTTCCTATGAAAATGGGGGTTTAAAAGCCACAGATTTTGAATCTTGTATTGCAGCTCTTAGAGCCAAATGGCTTAAAGGTTGTATTTCCCAGCCTCAGTCAATATGGTACCACATTCCCAGTAGTTTGTTTAATAAGGTTGGAGGGATTGATTTTCTGCTTAAATGTGATTTTGAGATCCCAAAAATTCCTGTCAAATTATCTAATTTCCAAAAACAAGCCCTTAATTTTGGCAAAGTGTTATTGTCCCACAGTTTTTCACCCCATAATGCACTGCTGTGGAATAATAGGGCTATTACTATGAAGAGGAAGTCAGTTTTTAAATCTGATACCATCTGGTACAATAACGACATTAAATTTGTTACTGATATCTTAAATTCCAACGGCCAACTACTTTCCTTAGAAGAATTTTAAATTAGATTTAATCTTGTAGTTTCCAAGAAAGATTATGACATATTATGCAAAGCTCTTCCAATGGCCTTACTCCAGTTGATTCAGGGCTCCTTACAATACTCCTTGGTAACTCCTGCCTTGTCTGCCCTAAAAGTGGGTGTCATTAATTTGTTGGATAAGAAATGTAATAAAGTTTTTAATTCGGTTTTCAAACAAAAAACTTTTGGAGACTTTAATTCATGTTATTCAAGGGACTGTTTAGATATTTCTTTGTGTAAAAAATCCTTTTCCTTCTATCTCTCCTTTCCTATTGCTCCTAAAGTTAAAGAAACACATTTTAAATTATTCACAGCAATTTACCCTGTGAATAATTTTTTACAGAAGTGAAGTTAATCCATGGACCTTCTGCTCTAAAGAGCCTGAAACTTGAGGCTTCTATTTCTAAGTCTCTCTTATTTTAATATTTTAAGTGCTGCTCTCTCTTTTTTTTTTTTTGCCATTTGTCTATTGTAATGCTAAATTATCTTTGCCTCCATATATGCTTTGTGTGTGTTCTGTGTGTTGTTTCCTTTGTTTGTTTAATGGAAATAAAGTTTGGAGGAAAAAAAAAACGAAAAAGAAGAAAGAAAAAAACAGGAAATGAATCCACATCCTGTGTTGAAACCTGCTCCTGTGCTGTTGTCAGGCCCTGACACAGGCCCAAGGGCCCCTGAGCTCTGGGCCCCTGGTTAATCCACCTATGACCTTTAGACAGTTCTAGCATCACCCTTATGGGTCGTCTCCTGCACAAATAAACCAGGGAATTGAATGAATACACAATATAGATGAAATGAACAAAGGCAGTGCTACCTGCTCACCTTAGCATGGCTTCCACTGTCACTTCCTGTTGGCTTCAAAAGATGCAAGACAACAAGAAATAAATGAAAAGGAGCCAAAAACACACAAACTAAGGCCAGTGAGAAGAAAGTGACATCAAATGACAATGTTGTGTCTCCATCTAGTGGCTGAAACAAACAACTACACTTGGTTATTTGGTTTCTCCCATTCACTGCTACTTTCTACAGAACTACATTACAGAGACAAAGCTTGGACTTTGGACTGCACAGCATTTCTCTATATATGAGATTTCTTCTGTAGTTCATTTAGAAGTAATAATTAGTCATTATAGTTTGTTGTTTGGAAATAAATTGAATTCAAATGTCCATCCTGCCAAAATATTCATTGGATCTTTGAAACTGAGTTTGTTTTTAGTTTGATGTCATTATGTATTTTTCATTCATTGTTTCACTAAGAAGAACTAGAAGAACTCAAAGCTCAAAGTGTGACAAGGACTTTAATCTCACACTTTAGAGGAGGAGGAAGTAGCTTCTATGATTTCCTTGTTGTCATCAGTCTCTTCAGCTTCTGTCCATAACAAAGATCTTTATTGTTAAGACTCTATATTGTCCAGTAACAACAACAATAAAGACGTGGCAGGCTGCTCTTTTCTAAACTCACAGTGAACAGTGAGGACAAGGTGCTGTTCCTTGGGCTTTGAAAAACACCTTCTGGTCCACCTTCGTGACTCCGTGACTCCAGCTGGACCTCAGCGCCGATCGACGACCCTTTGGACTAACACGTCTGTGACGGCAGCCTGGTCTGAGGGACACGAGCGTAAACGCCCGAAGCTTCCCACAGGAAATAATCACAGATCACAGCTGTATTTGATATTGTTTTATGCTTCACCTGACACACAACAGACACATGTAGGCCTGAGACAGGCAGGTCTGATCCACTGATATTACATAGACATCACATGTTTTGAATCCAGCTGCAGTGGGGCAGCAATCAAACAGAAAATCCCATTTTGTCCCACTTTCACACACACAACCTCAGCCTCACTCCCAGTTTGAGTCCACGTGCAGGGAGACGAGACAGAATCACACAGTGGATCAGAAAAGACCAAGAGGAGGGAGGTGATTTAGCAAAGTTCACTCTCAGAGAACTAAATGGCATTTTGTCCTCAACAGATTCCTACGGTAAATACATTCTGTAGATTAAGACGCATAAAGACATATTCAGATTACAGGATATTCAGAAGTCAATGCATTCACATTCTACACTAATACAAACTCATATTGGATATAGTGCACAGCCAAATGGACGTTTTACTTTGAAAGGACACAGAGAGAGAAAGAAGTGGTGTATTACCTTTGGTTCCTTATCACATGATGTGGTTCCTACTCTCCTGTTTTTATTTCTGTTTTTTTCTCCCCCTCAGTCAGTCGACAATTTGCATTGGCTGGAAAAGCAAAGACAAACAACTGATCCACCTGTTGGGACCAACAGCTGGTTCCTCCTCAGCAGCCTATTCCAGTCCTGTAGCTCAGTGTTAACACAACATCAGTTTGTTGTCTGAACATCAGCTGGGACATGTCAACAACTTCTCAATAGGCAGAAAAACACCTGGAGAAGGATTTAGCCCAGAAAAGAAAAGCTCTCAGATATTTCACAGAAAACATGTCGTGCTGCTGATGCTTCAAATGCAGAGACCACTGTGCATTAAACAGCAGTGAAGGATGATCGTTGGATTCAAAGGCTCATGTAGAAATCCTTTTTTCTTTCTCTCAGCGTCAGCATCATAATGAGACCAAAGACATGTTTGCATGTGTCTGTTTTCATGGAGGACCATGAGTTTGTGTGGACATGGATAAACCTCCAGGCAGCACCGATTCAATCTGGTTTCTGGACTTTAAAGGATTCAGGAGATCTGATTACACTAATGTTAGGACTTCCTGTGGGGCCTTAAACACCATCTCACCGTTAAGACGCTGAATCAAATCAATGTCAGTTTGTGTCCCCAGCTGACTGACACACAATATGTTTCTTATGGATGGATATTCACAGCCAGATGCCAAAACCTGTGCAGCTCTGAGTTCTACCAAGATTTTAACTCTACTGGTCTAAAAACAGGTGATGAAAGGGGGCAGGTCAATGTGCACCTCAGGTCATGAAGCTAACAGAGATCTTTGACTGAAGGTCAACCACTAATTCCCACTGGAAAAGTAGATGAGACCATCAATGACATGTTTCTGCAGCATTTTCCACAGAGTTTCTGTGAAGTGAGATTAAAGCTGCAGCATCACTTCCTGTAGCTAACAGCTAATAATAATGGAGAGACAAAGTCCAAACCTCAGCACTGTCTGAAACATGTTCCAGTTCCTGAGCTTTGGACAAATCAAACACATATTGCATTGGTTTATTTCTGCTTCATACAAACACATTGTTTTATAAGATTCTCTAGATCCATTTTCAGTAGTTGGCACATAGACAGTATTTCAGCACAGCTTGAAGAACTTGACTCCACACATCACAGATGCCAAAACAAGAAAGAACTTATCAATCCTTTTGGCTCATAGGCCACTGTTGTTTTCTTCTTCACCTGTATAACAAACATTATTGGCTCATCTGTTTGATGGTCTGTTTCCTGTTTCAGCTGAACAACACATAAATGACTTCACTTCATTCTCATCATGACAAGACAAATGTCTATATTCCTCAATACTGACTGCACACGTGATACGTAAAGCAGGAGCTGTACTCATGCTCCATGCAGAGGACCAAGAGAAATACAGTGGGTACGGAAATTATTCAGACCACATTCACATGGTCATAAGTATTCAGACCCTTTGCAGTGACACTCATATTTAACTCACATGCTGTCCATTTCTTCTGATCCTCCTTGAGATGGTTCTGCTCCTTCATTGGAGTCCAGCTGTGTTTAATTAAACTGATTGGACTTGATTAGGAAAGGCACACACCTGTCTGTATAAGACCTTACAGCTCACAGTGCATGTCAGAGCAAATGAGAATCATGAGGTCGAAGGAACTGCCCAAGGAGCTCAGAGACAGAATTGTGGCAAGGCACAGAGGTTACAAAAGAATGTCTGCAGCACTCAAGGTTCCTAAGAGCACAGTGGCCTCCATAATCCTCAAATGGAAAAAGTTTGGGACGACCAGAACTCTTCCTACACCTGGCCGTCCAGCCAAACTGAGCAATCATGGGAGAAGAGCCTTGGTGAGAGAGGTAAAGAAGAACCCAAAGATCACTGTGGCTGAGCTCCAGAGATGCAGTAGGGAGATGGGAGAAAGTTCCACAAAGTCAACTATCACTGCAGCCCTCCACCAGTCGGGGCTTTATGGCAGAGTGGCCCGATGGAAGCCTCTCCACAGTGCAAGACACATGAAAGCCCGCATAGAGTTTGCCAAAAAACACATGAAGGACTCCTAGACTATGAGAAATAAGATTCTCTGGTCTGATGAGACCAAGATTGAACTTTTTGGCGTCAATTCTAAGCGGTATGTATGGAGAAAACCAGGCACTGCTCATCACCTGCCCAATACAATCCCTACAGTGAAACATGGTGGTGGGAGCATCATGTTGTGGGGGTGTTTTTCAGCTGCAGGGACAGGACGACTGGTTGCAATTGAAGGAAAGATGAATTCGGCCAAGTACAGATATATCCTGGAAGAAAACCTCTTCCAGAGTGCACAGGACCTCAGACTGGGCCGAAGGTTCACCTTTCAACAGGACAATGACCCTAAGCACACAGCTAAAATAACAAAGGAGTGGCTTCGGAACAACTCTGTGACCGTTCTTGACTGGCCCAGCCAGAACCCTGACCTAAATCCAATTGAGCATCTCTGGAGAGACCTGAAAATGGCTGTCCACCAACGTTCACCATCCAACCTGACGGAACTCAATTCAATTCAATTCAATTTTATTTGTATAGCGCCAAATCACAATACAAATCATCTCAAGGCACTTTACAAAAACTAAAACTAAGAACCCAACAATTCCCTTATGAGCAAGCACTTGGCGACAGTGGAGAGGAAAAAACTCCCTTTAACGGAAGAAAAAAAAAACCTCCAGCAGAACCGGGTTCAGTTTGGGCGGCCATCTGCCTCGACCGGTTGGGGTGAGTGGATAGAGCAGAGAGAAAAGAACAGCAACAATAAACAACAAATAGACACTGCAAGTTGGTGGGGCCAGTAACTGCACATCAGCGATAAACAGCTCCAGGACCAGGGACACCTGCAGAAGGTACAGAGAGAGAGAGAGAGAGAGGGAGGGAGAGAGCACAAACTAGGGGAGAGAGAGAGCACAAGGTTAGTAACATTCAATGGTGGAATATACATGAGGTGGGAGAGGGGGGGGGGGGGAGCTCAGTGCACCAATGGTCCTCGGGCAGTCTAGGCCTATAGCAGCATAACTAACTAAGGGATGGTTCAGGGTTGCCTGAAGCCAGCCCTAACTATATGCTTTGTCAAAGAGGAAGGTTTTAAGTCTAGCCTTAAAAGTACAGAGAGTGTCTGCCTCCTGAACCCAGGCTGAGAGCTGGTTCCACAGGAGAGGAGCTTGATAGCTAAAGGCTCTGCCTCCCATTCTGCTTTTGAGAACTCTGGGAACCACAAGTAGGCCTGCACTCTGAGAGCGAAGTGGTCTATTGGGATAATATGGTACTATGAGGTCTTTAAGGTATGAAGGAGCTTGATTATGAAGGGATTTGTATGTGAGAAGAAGGATTTTAAATTCTATTCTATATTTTACAGGGAGCCAATGAAGAGAAGCCAATATAGGAGAAATATGATCTCTCTTGCTAGTTCCTGTCAGGACTCTGGCTGTGGCATTCTGGATTAATTGGAGGCTTTTTATTAAGATATTAGGACATCCAGATAGTAATGAGTTACAGTAATCTAGCCTTGAGGAAACAAATGCACGGACTAGTTTTTCTGCATCATTTTGAGACCGGATGTTCCTAATTTTGGAAATGTTGCGCAGGTGAAAGAATGCAGTTCTAGAAATTTGTTTTATGTGTGAGTTAAAGGACATGTCCTGGTCAAAAATAACTCCAAGGTTTTTTACAGTAGTGCTGGAGGCCAGGGCTATGCCATCTAGAGTAGCTATAATTTTAGAAAAGTTATTTCTGAGATTTTTAGGCCCAAATATAATGACTTCTGTTTTCTCCGAGTTTAAAAGTAAAAAGTTACTGGTCATCCAGGCCTTTATGTCAGTTAGACAGGCTTGAAGTCTGGTTAACTGGTTTGTGTTAACAGGTTTAATAGATAGATATAACTGAGTGTCATCCGCATAGCAGTGGTAATTAATAGAGTGCTTCCTAATGATATATCCTAAAGGAAGCATGTACAGGGTGAACAGAATCGGTCCTAGCACAGAACCTTGTGGAACTCCATAACTAACTTTTGTTCGTGTGGAAGGTTCATCATGGACATGAACAAACTGGAATCTGTCCGATAAATAGGATTGGAACCACTTTAACGCTGTTCCTCTGATACCAATCACATGCTCCAGTCTCTGTAATAAGATGTTGTGGTCAATGGTGTCAAATGCTGCACTAAGGTCTAGGAGGACAAGTATCGAAACAAGTCCATTATCTGAGGCTAAGAGAAGATCGTTGGTAACTTTCAACAGTGCCGTTTCTGTACTATGATGTGCTCTAAATCCTGATTGGAAATCTTCAAATAGTTCATTCCTGTGTAAGTGGTCTGATAGCTGCTTAGCAACAGCTTTTTCTAGGATTTTAGAAATAAATGGCAGGTTGGATATTGGTCTATAATTAGCCAAGACTCCTGGATCAAGACTAGGCTTTTTGAGTAAAGGTTTGATTACTGCAGTCTTAAAGGCCTGTGGTACGTAGCCTGATACTAGAGATAAATTTACCAAGTCCAATAAAGATGAGTTCATTAATGGCAGGGTGTCTTTAAGCAGTCTAGTCGGGATGGGGTCCAAGAGACACGTTGATGATTTCGATGAAGCAACTACTGATGTAAATTCAGAGAGATCTATAGGAGAGAAGCAGTCTAAACATAACTGAGATCCTACAGATGTTTCAAGAGCTACTGTAGTAAAAGATTCATTTATTGCAGGTATAGGAAGCATCTGCTGAATTTTATCTCTAATAGTTGTGATTTTATTTGTAAAGAAACTCATAAATTCATCACTGCTGAGAGCTAAGGGAACACTGGGCTCAACGGAGCTGTGACTTTTTGTCAGCCTGGCTACAGTGCTGAAAAGAAACCTGGGATTGTTCTTATTTTCCTCTATTAGTGATGAATAGTATGCAGTTATGGCTTTACGGAGAGCTTTTTTATATGTTAGTAGACTGTTTTTCCAGGCTAGAAAAATTTCCTCTAAGTTTGTGGAACGCCACTTCCTTTCCAGCCTTCGTGATGCCTGCTTTAAGGTACGAACATGTAAATTATACCATGGGGCTAGTCTTCTCTGAATCACTAACTTCTTTTTCAGAGGGGCTACAGAATCAAGCGCTTCACGCAGTGAGGTTACAGCGCTATCAACAACATGATCAATTTGGTAGGGAGTAGGATTAAGGCAGCTGCCCTTCACTATGTTTATACTTGGCATAGATGCAAATAAAGATGGAATCATTTTCTTAAATTTATTAACAGCGTTGTCAGATAAACATCTGCTGTAGTGGAATTTTCTTCCAGACGCTGTATGATCCATCATTTTAAATTCAAAAGTTATTAAAGAATGATCTGACAAAACAGGATTTGGGGGAAAAATTATTAGATGTTCAATTTCGATGCCATAGGTCAGAACAAGATCAAGGGTGTGATTGAAACAGTGGGTGGGTTTATTAACGTTTTGAATGAAACCAATTGAATCTAATATAGAATTAAATGCAATGCTGAGGCTGTTATTTTCAACATCTACATGAATGTTAAAATCTCCCACTATAATGACTTTATCTGATCTAAGCACTAAATCAGACAGGAAGTCAGGGAATTCAGTTAAAAACTCTGAGTAAGGAACAGGTGGACGGTACAAAATGACAAGTAGAACTGGTTTTTGTGTTTTCCAGTTTGTATGTGAGAGACTAAGAGTGAGGCTCTCAAATGAGTTATAACTGTTCTGAGGATGAAAGTTTAATAATAAGTTTGACTGGAAGATTGCAGCTACTCCTCCACCTCGACCTGTGCTTCGAGGAACATGATAATTTTTATGACTGAGGGGGGTTGATTCATTCAGACTGACATATTCATCCTGCTGTAACCAGGTTTCAGTAAGATAAAGTAGGTCAATTTGGTGATCAGTTATCAAATCATTTACTAACAGAGATTTAGAAGAAAGGGACCTAATATTTAATAATCCACATTTGACAGTTCTGATTTTCTGTTCAATAAGAGGAGTGGTCTTAATTTTTATTAAGTTTTATGAATAACTCCTCTTCTGTTAACCTCTGATTTATTTGATTTATATGTTCGAGGGGCAGACACAGTCTCTATGTGGTTTGAGGGGGGCGGCGGCTCTAAGGAAACTGCAGAGAAGCGTTTTAGACTGAGTCTCTGCATCCCGGTCCCCACCCTGGATTGTCAGGCTTTAGGTCGGCTAAGAAACTCGGCCAAATTCCTAGAGATGAGAGCTGCACCATTCAAAGTGGGATGGATGCCATCTCTCGCTATCAGACCGGGTTTTCCCCAGAAAGTGGCCCAATTGTCTATGAAGCCCACATCGTTTGCTGGACACCACCTAGACAGCCAGCGACGGAACGACGACATGCGGCTAAACATGTCATCGCTGGTCAGATTGGGGAGGGGTCCAGAGAAAACTACGGAGTCCGACATTAATTTAGCAAAGTTACACACCGACTCAACATTAATTTTAGTGACCTCCGATTGGCGTAATCGGGTGTCATTGCTGCCGACGTGAATAACAATTTTCCCATATTTACGATTAGCCTTAGCCAGCAGCTTCAGATTTGACTCTGTCGCCCGCTCTGGCCCCAGGAAACATTTGACTATGGTCGCTGGTGTCTCTAGCTTCACGTTCCTGACTATGGAATCGCCAATTATCAGAGTCGGTTTCTCAGCGGGTGTGTCGCTGAGCGGGGAAAATCTATTAGAAACATGAACAGGCAGGTGATGAGCCGTGGGCTTCTGCTTAGGAGTATGTTTCCTTCGGACCGTCACCCAGGCTAATTCTCCGGGCTGCTCCGGAGCTGCCCTTGGACCGCTAACAGACCCTGAGCTCGGTGGCTCCACACCAGCTAACGGGGCCTGGCTAGCTGGCTTTTGTTCGAAGGTGCGGAGCCGCGATTCCAAATCAGTGATCCTCGCCTCCAAGGCTAACAGAACCTTACACTTAATACAGGTATCATTATCGCTAAAGGAGGCAGAGGAATAACTAAACATGTGGCACACCGAGCAAGAGAGAGAGGGAGAGGCCATGTTAGCTAAGCTAACTAGCTAGCTAAGCTAACCGGTAGGCCAACGAGCGCTAAGTCAGGAAATAGCAACAAACACCGGTCAAAACAGAAAGGTACCCGACCAGCACCGGAATGCAGCAGCCAGTGAACCGTTCAAAGTCTAGCCGGTTCCCAGGTGTGCCAAACCACAGCTAGTCTGCCGCCAGTCTGCAGACGAACCACACAACACACACAACACGACACGCCTGCAAGACAAAGGTGATTCGCTTACCCGGATGTTCAGCTCAACAGCTCAGGAAGAACACAAGGGAATAAGGTCGGAGGAATCTGGGTCACACACACTTGGGGAGACGCACCAGATCACACAAACACTTGGACATGAGAGACGGGGAGTCAAGGCCAACATATGTTGGCATACTGGAGAGGATCTGCAAGGAAGAATGGCAGAGGATCCCCAAATCCAGGTGTGAAACACTTGTTGCATCATTCCCAAGAAGACTCATGGCTGTACTAGCTCAAAAGGGTGCTTCTACTCAATACTGAGCACAGGGTCTGAATACTTATGACCATGTGATATTTCAGTTTTTCTTTTTTAATAAATTTGCAAAAATTTCTACATTTCTGTTTTTTTCTGTCAAGATGGGGTGCTGAGTGTACATTGAGAAATAAAATTAACTTTTTTGATTTTGGCAAATGGCTGCAATGACACAAAGAGTGAAAAATTTAAAGGGGTCTGAATACTTTCCGTACCCACTGTATATATATATAAACCCAAAGCCAACTGATTATCGGCACCATCCACAGACCTTTCATTCACATTCTTATTCATCCTGCACCGTGGTGTTTCCTTTGTTCTTATGTTCTCCTACAGGTTAGTGGCCTCCTATAGGTTAGAGGTTCTTTAGAACACAGGTTAGGACCCTTTCACCTGTCTCCAGTCCTCAGCAACATGCAGATTCAAATGGCTCTGCTTACCTTTTGTTTGGTGATCATCGGTCGCTGTGAGCAGCAGGCAGTCCAGATCCCGAGGTCCCGTCAGCCCGTCCTGTTGGTGACGCCAATAATGTGGTGGAAAGTTCTCCGGCCAGGGTGAAGCCGTCGAAGCCCCACAGACACTGTTCTTCTCTTTTCTTCTCTGCCAATGTGTGAAACCAAAGTCTCCAGTCGACAAAGTCTGAACCACATGTTTATTATAGCAACAGAGTCCTAATAATAAAAATAGAAATATAGGCTATGTACATAATGAATATAAAAGACTGATCATATAAGATCCAATGAATGCTTATGGAATGGATATGGTTACATATTGGATCATGTCCCACAGTTTCCAGGACTGAGCAGGGCTGGTCTCTGTTTTGTTTCAGGCCTGGGGCTGCAACACATGCCAGTTTTCCTGGTTCAGCAGTGGGACAAGGAGAATGGACAGCACATCCAAACAGATTCAGTAGAAATGAGGTGAGCAGACTCAGACTGGACCAATGAGCAGGAGCCGTGGCTTCCCAACACCTTTCTGAACAAAACAAACCATAACCAGGGCTGGAACTAGAAAAACTGGTTTCCCAAAAAGTGGCAGCAAGCGACCACTGCACCGTCACTGCAAAGAGTGAGGCCACTGCCACATCTGGATGTGGACACTCAAATGTAAGGAAACAAAAAGTGGTTTAAAAAGGCAAAAAGACAAAATCAAGACATTTCCATATCTGGATCAACAGCACCTTGATAAGAGTTTGAGGTGAATTCATATAAACTGTCTCCATTCAGGACCCCAGATCCCATCATGATATTACAGTCAGACATTTCACTGAGCCACATCTCTACTTCACATCAGGTCCAAGGTTCTGGAAAACGTGTGGGTCCAATTGACAGAGACTATCAATCAGGACTGAACTGGCTTCTGTTCCTTTTCTTCTCACCGTGTCGATCACAGCTCGAGCCCTGTCAGCTCTGGTCTCTGCTCTGGCGGACTCCATTTCTTCCTGATTTATTACACCCTGCTGCAAAAGACTGTCCAGCAGCTGGTTCAGAACTTGTTCTGACACATCTTGAACAAACTGGGCCCAAGCTGATGATAACAAGATCTCTGCTGACACTGAAGCCTCTGTAGATTTTCATTTCTTGGAGCAGCATCTGAGGAACAATCAGGATAAGGACTTTTATCAACTTATGTCTCACTGACACATTTCTACCAGGCTACACTGGGGTGCAGGTCTGGTCAGTCAGAATGAGGAAAACATACATGTCCTGTTCTGGAGACCTGTGGGGTAAAATCAACAACACAGTGGCAGGAGGTCAGACCTGCTACTTTCTGCTACTAATGGGGTTTTAAAGACAGCTAAAGGGAACAAGAAGAGCTGGAGATGATGAGTTTCACCACAGAACATGGTTCCAGTACAGACAGACATTTATTCCTGCTGAGAACTGACCTGGCTGAGTGTGGAGCTCCTATATGGAGCTCCACACTATATGGAGCTACCTATATTAACATGCTTTTTACAGACTGTCAGAGCAAACAGATCGAAGCTGTGACGCTGTGATGACCAAAGTGATTTTGCTATGAGGTCACCATCAGCTGGAGTGATGCTGCAGGTGGACGAAGACTTTACCAGTCAGGTCAACACTGAGATTCCAGACTTCAGACTGTCACCAGTCCATCACCGTGCTGCCTGATGGTTCCAAATATCTGCCAACTTTATTTCAAGACCACTTTGTAAAATCAGACTTTAAAAATTAGATGAAGACAATGTTTCAGTGTTACGCACAGGATTTGTCTTTGGAAGATTGAGTCACTGTTTTTTTACTATAGAGGCCAAACCTGTTGGAACAAACCTCAGTTAGAAGGTGAGTAAATAAATAATCAGATTCTCTTTTCCTCCTTTTTATTTCCTCCTTCTCTCAGCAGGCGTCCACATACAAGGAGTCATCAAACCCTCAACTAGCTCCAGACAATACACTGATACACAATACATCACCACACATCATGGATCTGCAACGTGTGTGTTCTGTCCAGTCCCTGCTGACAATCCCATCAGATTTCTCCTCAGTTCATCACAGGCTGTAGTTTGGATTCATTCCTTCACATTATGGATTAAACTGTTCACTGCTAGAATTAGATCAGACTGAACTGAAATGATCACAAACCTTCAATTGACCTGATTTGCTGATTCAGAGCCCACATGACCTCTGACAGAACCTATGACTCAGCCCACTGCTCTGGTCTTCAATGTGACTTTAAGGTGAACCAGGATTTGGTTCAGACTGGGATCCTGTTTGAAGACTGACTGGAGTTTTTCCACTTTGTTGATTGGCTACTGATAAATTCTCATGTGAGACATTAAACTGATCCTGCTTCAGTGCAAGTTAGCTATAGATGACTATATTGATCAACCCAGTTTCCATGGTGACCGACCAGGCCAAAGTGAACCAGTGTTTGTTGGATTGAAATGCAGGAATTAAGCTCAAGCTCAGCTGCCTGACATTGATCTGGATAAAAGACTGTTTTTGTGTTCCTGACTCACTGACTTCATCAGCAACAGTCGTCTTCACATCAACTCAAACACATGATCACAACAAGCTTCTGGCTGATCGGATTGGCTGACTGATGTCTCTCTCTCTGTCTTTCTGTCCAACCCTGAAGCCTGTCCCTGTTCTCCTCTCACAGCTTCCCTGAGAAGGTTGGAGCGTTACAGGAAATCCTGGATCTTTGCTTTGACACTGACTGGGTTTAGTCCAATCGTGCTGAAAGCACCATGGACTGACTCCAGCCCTCTATTGACCTCAGAGTCTTCAGGCTACAGTCTGGACTCTGGGCAAGATCACACAGCTGCTGCACATCTGGATCCTGCAGGTTGTTGTGACCCAGGTCCAGTTCTCTCAGATGGGAGGGGTTGGACTTCAGAGCTGAGACCAGATAACCACAGCTGGTCTCTGACAAACTGCAGTCCCTCAACCTGAATAAAGAAGCAAAGATGTGACGTTAGAAACCAAAGTTCCTCTTGAAAGTGTTGAATGTTTCAGAATGTGTTCAGAGCTGAAGAAGGTTTAGAAAGTAGAAGTTTAGAAAGTGGAAACTCCAAACAGCTGAATCCAACAGGATGCAGGTTCAAAGCAGTCCCATCCAAAAAGGGTCAAAGAGCTGTCATTAATATGAATGCCAACATGCTGCTGCTTCAATAAAGACGGAGTGACTTCAGCTCTGAAACTCTGCCAGCTCCACCTGTGGCTCCATCTGTACAAACTCATGTTGTGCAGCCACATTTCTCTGAGAGGGAAAACAGCCTTTCCCATGAAGATCCTCAGTGTGGATCAGTCTAATATCAGCCTCATGTCTGCAGTTTAGTGTCAGCACAACTTTCACATCACATTCATCTCAGCACACAACCTAAACATGGGGTCTGACCTCAGGGTCTCCAGTCTACAGTCTGGACTCTGCAGTCCATCACACAGCTGCTGCACTCCTGGATCCTGCAGGTTGTTTCCACTCAGGTCCAGGTGTCTCAGATGGGAGGGGTTGGACTTCAGAGCTGAGACCAGGTAACCACAGCTGGTCTCTGACAAACTGCAGTTCTCCAACCTGAATAAAGAAGCAAATAAGGAGATCCAATTGTTGATGACAATGAGGATGGTGATAATGATGATGACAATTCTTCTTCTTTTCATTAGAATAATGAGATGAGATCAACTTGATTAATCCCTGAAGGGAAATGTAGAATGATAATAATGAGAAGAATAATATGAGAACAGTCAGAATAATAGTAATAATAGTCTGACTATATCATGATGTTATTGTCAGCACATGGGAAGAGAAGCTGCTTTCCAGCCAACAGCAGAATCAATCTAGTTGATGGCTCATACTGTCACTGTGCAGCTTTAAAGTTTCCTGCTTAAAGTTTGTTGAACCAGTTCCAAAGTGCAACAAAACAATGCATTGAATTGTTCCTCCTTATTCTATCTGAGCCAAGGAAGCTCCCCCAGGCTCTCCTGTCTCCTGTCTCTTCTTCTCTGGCTTTATTGGCTGCAGCCTCAGCACAGCACAGAGGTAAAGCAGCAGCAGCAGCTCAGACACTAAACACAGCTCAACCACCTGGACACATGATTTCATCTGTGTGTCTCTGTGCTCCACATGTGCTTTCATTTCTATGGGATCAACTTTATAGAGACACTGTGGATTTGTTCTTCACAGTGAGATTTGGATCAGGGAACAAACTGGGTGGACAGTGTCAGGACCAAAAGCCTCTGGCTTCAGTTCAGGAACAAAAACTACTCAAAGCTTCTTCACACAGCATCATGATTTGAGGCCTTGGCAATGACAACAGACTGAGAACTGCTTTCTAATGGCCCAGTCCCAATGCACAGACCAGATCATGTCCTTGTGTTGGGACTGATCCCCACTGTGTCATTGGCCACTAAACACAAGTTTTGGAATCCCATTCATAGATTGTTGACAACTGACTGTGTCATATGTTTTATCTGAGTTTCATCAAGTGAGAAAAATCAGATAGAAATGCAGAGAAAGTCCAACATTATCATCAGCAAACTGATGCTTATTGTGTGGTTTTTGGGACAAAGCAAGACCCAATGTCCACTACAGGGACGTGTTCTTCCCCAAAAAGAAAGAGGACTTTGTTTCTCACGTCCCAAAGTCTACACTTCTATTCCGAAATGGAAATATTCCAACCTTTTTCCTTCTGGCTCTCAGGAGGATGTCAGATATTAGTCTGGTCCAATATTGACATATTGTTGGGATCAAAACTTGGACAAACACTGGACAGTTTCAGTTGAAACAGTTTCAGCTTTGGACTGTTTCCACAGTTTGTTTAGAAACAAAGGATTCAGAACAACTTCCTGACAGATGACATTTTTGGGACACTGTTCTTCAAAGCTTCTATAGAAAGAAACACATCATTATTAATATGACTATTCAATATGAGTGAGCACACATTATTGAAGACAGCTCAGTGAAATGAAGTGAAACTGAAGGAATCATTCTTAGTCTGCTGAGAATAGAAGAACAATGAAAACACTGAATGGAACAACCAACATTCACAGGAGCTTTAGTTGTGGATTCAACACCTAAGATCTACAATAGTAACAGTCAGTCAACTGACCTCAGAGTCTCCAGTCTACAGTGTGGACTCTGCAGTCCACCACACAGCTGCTGCACTGCTGGATCCTGCAGGCCGTTCAGACTCAGATCCAGTTCTGTAAGATGGGAGGGGCTGGACTTCAGAGCTGAGGCCACGACTTCAAAGTGAGTCTCTGAGAGTCCACAGAGAGAAAGTCTGTGAGGACACATATATTAGAAAAGCTGTTATTATGACAGAGACAATATATTGAGTTGAATCACTTGATGTCAAACAGGGACATGTCCTGTTGTGTCTTCACATCAGTGGTTCAGCTGATCTTCTCTCAGTGGGTTGGACATGAAATAAGAATTCTTCTCACTCTCTGTCACACTGCACACGCTTCATCTTTGTTCTGCTTTCATCTTGGACAGGAAGCAGAGAAAACTCAGTTCCTTTGGAACTTCCACAACAGGCCTGTCCCTGTTTATTCCAATGTTGGACATTTGTCCACATGTGGCAGAAAAACATCAGTGTGTGAAGAGAAACAGAAGAAAAATGTGTCCCATGGAAAAACCATTTTAATTTCAGTTTAATGTCATTATAGATTTTTGCCATTTGCAACAAGTCAACCTCAAATATTTCATGTATATTTTAACAGTAGTGTAGTATTTTGGGCAGCAAAAGTACCCAATAATACGTGAAAAATATGTTTTTCATGTACTAAAGCAGATTTATAGTGCAGCTTCCAGCAACTTCACTGGTTTCATTTTAACACAACTTCAAGTATTTCAAAGTATTTCAAAAGTATACTCAATATACTTTTAGAAAATATACAACAATAGATTTTTTTCACTTGGGCACATCTGGACTTACTTAGCCTTTCTGCAGTTCCTCACAGCTGGAATCAGTCTCCGTCGTCCCTGGTATGATGTGTTGTACTGGTTCAGGTCCAACTCATCCAGAACCTCCTCTGACATCTGCAGCATGTAGGCCAGAGCTGAGCACTGGATCTCAGAGAGTCTCTTCTCTGATCTGTTCCCTGACTTCAGGAACTCTTGGATCTCCTGATGGACTGAGTGGTCGTTCAGCTCCATCAGACAGTGGAAGATGTTGATGCTTCTGTCAGGAGAGACATCATCTGTGTTCATCTTCTTCAGGTTGTTGATGGCTCTCTGGATGGTTCCTGGACTGATCTCTGTTTGACCCATCAGGCCTCCTAAGACTCTCCGGTTGGACTCCAGACAGAGGCCATGAAGGAAGCGGACAAACAGGTCCAGGTGGCCACTTTTACTGTCCAGGGATTTTGCCATCAATATTTTGAGGAAGTCATCCAATGTTGTATGTTTTCCCAGGGCCATGATGGTCTCATAATGGTATCCATCTTTATATTCCATATGGGAGTACATCTTTCCACCCAGGAACTTCTCCAGTACCTGTGTCTCCCTGTTGGAGTAACAGTGGACCATGTAGACTGCAGCCAGAAACTCCTGAACACTCAGATGAACAAAGCAGTAGACTGATTTCTTGAAGATCACACTCTCTCTTTTGAAGATCTCTGTACAGACTCCTGAGTACATCGAGGCCTCTGGGACATCCAGACCACACTGCTCCAGGTCTTCTTGGTAGAACATGATGTTTCCTTCCTCCAGATGTTCAAACGCCAGCCTCCCCAGCTTCAGAAGAACTTCCACGTCAGCCTTCGTCAGCTGCCGTGGACTCGTCTCATGTCCCTCATGGTACTTGTGCTTCTTCCTGTTTGTCTGAACCAGCAGGAAGTGTGAGTACAGGTCAGTCAGGGTCTTGGGCAGCTCTCCTCTTTGCTCTGTGGTCAACATGTGCTCCAGAACTGTAGCAGTGATCCAGCAGAAGACTGGGATTTGACACATGATGTGGAGGCTCCTGGATGCCTTGATGTGTGAGATGATTCTGCTGGACAGCTCTTCATCCCTGGACCTCCTCCTGAAGTACTCGTCCTTCTGGGCGTCAGTGAAGCCTCGGACTTCTGTCAGCCTGTCCACACACGTAGGAGCGATCCGATTGGCCGCCGCGGGTCGGGAAGTTATCCAGACCAGAGCCGAGGGAAGCAGATTCCCCTGGATGAGGTTTGTCAGCAGCTCGTTGACCGAGGCCTCCTGTATGACATCAGACACCACCTTCCTGTTGTTGAAATCCAGTGAAAGTCTGCTTTCATCCAGGCCGTCAAAGATGAACAGAACTTTACAGACAGCCAGCTGCTCTGCTGTGACCTTCTGTAATGTTGGATGGAAAACATGGAGCAGCCTGAGAAGACTGATCTGCTCATCTTTGATCAGGTTCAGCTCCCTGAACGAAAGCAGGACCAGCAGACTGACGTCTTGGTTTTCTGAGCCCTCTGCCCAGTCCAGACTGAACTTCTGCACTGAGAAGGTTTTTCCAACACCAGCAACGCCGTTGGACAGAACCACTCTGATGGGTCTCTGCTGGTCAGGGGAGGCTTTAAAAATCTCGGGGCACTTGATTGGAGTGTCATGGAGGGTCATCTTGGAAGTGGTCTCCAGCTGCCTGACCTCATGTTGGGTATTAACCTCTTCACTCAGTCCCTCTGTGATGTAGAGCTCAGTGTAGATCCTGTTGAGGAGGGTTCCACTTCCTGTTGGATCAGGTCCTTCAGTCACACGTTCACATCTCATCCTCAGACTGGTCTTATGTTGATCTAAAACCTCCTGCAGACCAGAGTCCACTGGAAGACAAGAAAAAGGTCAAATCAAACACACGTTTGTGTGACACAGAATCTCGACTGTGAAGGACCAACTCAAATGTAGAACGATCAGTGGGTCCTACTGGTTCTGGGTCTTTCTCCACACTGGGGATAGGGACAGTTTCCTGGTGAACCAAACTGGTCCCAGTATGAGGTGATGCACCGTCTGCAGAACCAGTGTCCACAGCTGGTAGAGACTGGATCCTTCAGGACGTCCTGACACAAAGCACAGCTGGACAGCCGCTGCTCCTCAGAGACCTGAGTCCTGGTCCTGTCCCTGTGGACATGAAGCAAACTGGGATTAGTTGAGGTGGAGACATGTTTGACTGGACAGAAGCTGGAAACTCCCAGCTGTCTCCCAGCTGGCTTTAAATCAGTTTTCCTCCACAGCTGAACTGGCTGATAATGAAGTTTGGAATCTGATCAACATTCAACACTGAGTTTGTCAGTTTGCAAAGGTTTGCAGCTCAACATCAAGATGATCCAGTGAGATGTTCATTGAGGGAAAGAAAGAAGAGAGAAGAAGAGAAATGTGGTGAGAAACAGAAAAAGTGATAAGACAGAAACATTTCCATGTGACAGCAGAAATAAAGTCATCAAACAATGAGACTCCTCAGTCTGAACAAAGGAGATGGAATCATTTTACTAACTCAATGAAAAAGAACCAACTTCCTTTTCCAAAGTGCATCAACGACACCACGTCTGGAAGTGGATCAATCCCTTCAAAGCTGCACAATAACAGCAGGAAACTGAAGGAGAACTGCATGTTGGAGTTTTTTGGAAGGGTTTCAACCACTGTATTCCTGATGCAACAGCAGCACCAGGGGACTGCAAACATAACGCTGGGAACAACTAGGATGTTTTCAGTCACTACCACTGTAGACACAGGCTGAGCTCTATTTAGAACAGCCAGAGGCCTGAGCTGCTCCACATGTGGAAAGATGTGTTTCTCTTTCCTCGACTGCTTTAGTTTGACTTAGTCTCATTATTATGTGTGTGTGTGTTGTCAATCAACTGAAGCATTAAAGGGACAAACTGCTTCCTGTTTGGGTCCAGGATGGGCAGAGTGCTGCTGCATTGATCCAGTCCAGGACAACAGCAAAGGGAGGTTCAGTTTGTGGAACACAGTCTCACATTAGAAGAGACAGGTTTTCTTTAATGCTGGAAGAAATCTGTGCTGTTGTCAGTGCAGCCTTATCCAGGCCTGCTGTTAAGAGGACTTTGTTTCCAGCTGACTGCACGTCTCTTTATGCTACACACTTGTGGGAAATGGACTGAAACACAAGCCTTCAGAAAGTCCAGGCAGCTGATACTGATGTCATGACCATGTTGTTGGAGAGACCTACAGCAGGTCGTCCTGTGGCTGCAGGACTTACTACCTTCCAAGCAGTTTGGTGGAAACTTCTGTCTATATGTCTTTGCAGCTTCATGGCTCAGAAAATCAAATCATCTCCAGTTGGTCCAATATTGGGTTTAAGGTGATTTCAATGCAGACTGTGGAGACCCTGCTGTATCTGTCTTTGAAGAGGAGCTTGATGTATTTTCAATGTATTGATGTGTTTGACTACTTCCATATTATTATTGGCTCTTTCTACGTGTATTATGGATTTCAGAACACTGGGATTACTAACTTTTATGCAGTACCTTCAAAATATCCATGTTCCTGTTCCATCCCTCAGGGAAACCAACAGGATTTTTGGACATCCAATGAATTAACACCATAACAACAGACCACAGCCTGTCACTACCAACAGCTTCCAGTCCAACTGCTGACAAGGGACTGAAAGAACCATTGAATCTCAGCGTCCAAGCACAGATGTGCCACATCTGCTTCCTCATCTCTTCTTCCTGTCTACATACAGGACCTACCAGAACACAGAGACCTCCCTCCAACCTTTAGGACTGAAACCAAAAGGATTTGTCATATGGCTCTTGTCTCTATTTGACACCTCACAGTGTGATGTTGGATTCAAATGATGGTGTGCCACTTGTTTGGTCTGTGTCTCTTTAAGTGTTTAAGACACTACAGTGTCAAAAGAAGTGGATTTGACTGTTTCTTTCTAACAAGCTGTGAACAAGAATTTCTTCTGTGTTTTCATCAGAAGTTTCTCTTCTAAAACAAATCATCTGTTGAACACTCATATCTAACAGGTTCCTTATACTGGGCTATGAAATGGAGATTGATCCCAAAGTGCATGTCAAAATGAGCCACGCTGGAACCAGAAACCTGCAAAGAAGCTCCAGAAGCAGGGTGTGGACTTCCCAGAGCCCATGAATCTGAAGCAGATTTAGTTCTGAATCAGAAGCCACAGCTTGCAGAGCTTCTACCAATCAGACGATGGAAACCAGCTCAGGAAACACATACAGGACTTCCACCCCTTGGTCTGCAGAGGTCATTCAGAAGCTTAGTCAAAGTTTCTTTAAGTTGTGTCGTCTGCGTCTTTTTGTACTTGGGTTTTAATCTTCAAGTTGTTTTGACTTTTTTAGTTCCACTCCATGTGTAAACAGGAAGAACAGTGTTGGAAATTCAAAGCCAGAACTTTCTGTCAATGAGTCTAACCTAGGTTTTCTCTGTAGCCTGTAGGAGGCTCTGACGTTGTAGAATCATACACCAGCCGCTCTTCTGCACAAACAAAAACATCTGATCTGAAAAACATCTCATCTGACTTTTTCACACTGGGGGTAGCATCAAACCAGAAACTGGCCCAGGCCTAATGTGTTCACACACAGTGTCTCTCAGAGCAGAACAGCAAGAGACACAGAAGCTGGATTCCTTCAGATTTTCACTAAGATCCTGTTCCCTGGTTCAGTTGGACAAGCTAAATGATCAGCAAACCTTCATGTCAGGGAACATCTAGATTCCCATGGTCGACCACCAACAGGAAGTCACTAATTCCTTTGACAGCTTCACTAAACTGAAATGTTGCGTCACATCCACAGCACTAAGCAACAGGATGTTTCAAAGTGCAAGTAGAATTTTGAAATGGCATTAATGTGGCTGTTGGTGAAGACATAACCAATCTGTTTGCTGCAGTCTCTCAAAGTCTCTCAGGGGGCAGAGGTGCTGAAGCCAAGAGCCCCTCCTGCTGTGAAGACTAGACTTAGACCTGATCATCTACATCAAGGATGAAAAACTCCCCCAGCATGTGGTAACAACCAGTGCAGTTTAATGACTTGTGAAACACACAAACACACACACCTCTTCATACACAATGGCTGCTGTCAGTCCTCATTAAACACTACAGCTCTTTGTACAGTCAGTGTTGTACAGTGATTCCAAACATCCTAGTTTGTCACTGCAGTATGTTTGTGGTGCCCTGGTTGTGGCTTTGCATCAGGAATGCTGTGGTTTTAATCCTGCACTGGGCTAAAAAATTCAAAGTGCAGTTCCTCTTTTTGCCACCAGGTGTTGCAAAACATATTAACCTGTTTGTGGATGCACAAACGTACAGGTGCAACTTTTAGACACTTCCTGTGTGTGTGATGAAACTATATTGGTCATTCACATTCAGGAAGATGAACATTTACAGTTTGGCACTCAGCAGATGTGTGTGTGCGTGTGTGAGTGTGTGTAGGAAATGGGGGCGGTGCAGGTGATGAAGTGGCAGCAGGAAGACGAACCAACATCCTCACAGGCACTAGTGGTGCTGAGGGTCACTGCTGTTAAATATCCTTTGTATGAAACTGGGTTCCTGCTTTTCCTGGTCTCTCTAGAACCAGTTGATCCAGGCTGGAGAGGCTGAGCTTGAACTGGTCAGTTCAGCAGGAAACAGAACAGACAGATTCTCTTTTCTTCTGTCACTGATCAAATGAAATGATGAAACCAGAATCCAAAGCTCTCCAACATCAGTCTGATAAATAGTTGATTGGTGTCAGTCAGCCTGAAATGTTTCCAGGAAACAGGTTTTTTCTGACTAAATATCTGATCCTCCAGCACAAGTCCGTTTTCTGCCCACAGCCTAAATTTGATATATTCTATATATATTTAAAGTTGGATATCTCCTCTCAACCATTCAATTAATCAATTAATCACAGGAAAGGACACCTGATGTTAGTGGATCAGGATTTTGTCTTCCAGACCACAGACTCATCTTCAGCTCAGTTTACACTAGAAACTGTCTCTTACCCTGAGTCTGAGGGTCCAGGTTCAGGACTGAAACGTGGAGGAAAAAACTCTTTGGACCGGTCACTCTTCATAGACAGACAGCTGTATCCTGGAGACCCTGGTCTGTCCTCCTCTTCCCCCCCACAAAGACTCATCTTCTGTGGTCTGAGGGACCCTGGAAACCAGAGGAACAAACCCAGTCAGCTGTCCCGCTGTAACGGCAGCAGCTTCTTATTGATTGGACATTAGTTTGATGGAACCATCCCAGAGACACAGTGTGACTGTGACGTCAGGAAACACAAGTCTAAACCAGACTCAATCCCAACATTCATCAATGAGATGGATCAATATGTGCAGGTGTCATATTAACACTCACCCTGCTTCCCACTTCCTGTTTCCTCCTTCTTCTTCTCTGTGGACTTTAAAATGGAGTCTGACTTCACACTTTGCTCTTCTTCACATGTGGCAGTGAGTGGACGCTCTGCAATACAAACAGGAAGTCAACGACATCACAGGAAGTTCTCAGAGTTGCTCACAACTCGTCTGAAGCTAAAGTGAAGTATCCTGGTATTTTCAGCACCACCTTTCTGGATTCTTTCTGCCTGTGTTTCTGCCTGTGTTTCTGGAAACAAACACAGGCAGCTCCACCTGACAGTTAGCTTCCCTTAGCATAGCATCTTTATCCTTCACAGTTTGCTGAAATTCCACAGTTTTCATTCCTTCCTGGTTTCTACGAGACAGAAACTGGTCTTATGGCAGCCAGTTTCCAGAGCAGGAAGAACCAAAGATGATGGATCTTTGGAATCTTTCCTCAGAGAACTGGACCTACATCCTCCAAGTCTGAAGTGTTTGGGGAGGAAAATCCACATTGGGACTGGAACCAGGTATCCTGGACCATCCATTTGTGGCTGTAAATTCAGTTCTGATGGTTTTCATTATGGACTCACCTCCTGCCTTCATACACACACATGCATTAGGAGACTTCCCTGTACCAACATGGCGGTCTAAATATATTTACGTGACATTTATGGAGCGAAGCTCATTAAACAAGAAGACGATTGAAAAACACAATTTGTTCTTTGTTTCTTCATCCACAACTTTGGCTGTACTAAGCTACAAGCTATAAAATGCCTGGCTGTGCCCGAGCCACTGACTCCTCACTCTGGACTTAGTGAGCTCTGTGACAGTTACTGCTTGTACAAGTAAAACTGACTGAACCTCTGAAGGTCGTTCTCTGAGTCTATTTGTTAAGTTTTTCTCCGACATCCTTTAACTTGTCTTTTATCCTCCCTGAGGTGGTTTTAAAGAGCTGATGTTAAAGTGCCAAGTGCAAATCTATGTCTTGACCAGAGGAAATGATTTGGTAGGAATTGGCGTTTTGTGGCTGTTTTGTAGACTTAAGCAGAACTAAAGTCTGATAGTGAATGTGGGACTGACGGCATCAGGATCAGTTTTCAGGGTTTCACTTTCTGAGTCATGATCCCTCTGGTAAACTGCAAAAGAATATCTCCACCTTCGACACATGAGACTCATCATTTACGCTGTAAAATTATCAGGCAAAGTCTGGAAAACTCTCACATCCAGGAAACAATAAGACTATTAGACCCAAACACAAACAGAGGTGGGGAAACAAGTGCAACCACAGACCAAAACAGGGCTCCAGGGTCTGACAAAGATGATGAAGAAATAAATATTTCTCTTCTTCACAATATTATGATGCCTAACATTTAGCAGGCCTGTGGGTCTGACTGGAACATGACGTTTTTCCTACCTGCCTATCAAAAGCCTTTAGATCCTAAAGTACCAGGTCTGTAGGATCCTGACTGACTTTGGACCCCTGGCACAGAGTTTAGAAGGAAAGTTTATGAAAGACAGAGACAGAAAATCAAACTGAGGACAAGTCTGTTCATGTCAGTCACATGCGCCCCCCCCCACATACACACAGTCTGGACAAACCAGTGTGTTCAGATTAGTCCCAGCCAAACACACATTAACCAACAGCCACAGACACACAGATGTGAGGCCACATACTTGTTAACTGTCATTTCAAATTGCTGTATGACTTGGCAATGAGGCAGTCATGTCGTTTAGAATATTTTACTGTAGGTGTGCTGGACCTTTAAGGCTGGTTTTTGGGCCCACCAACCAGAACCTGACCCCCCAAAAAGGTCTGACATAATATTTTTAGATTATTACATAAAAACAACAACATGTTTTGTGTCAGAGTTCTCACCTCTACAAAATGACTGAAAAGAAACTAAACAGATAGAACCTTTAAATCCAGATGTGTCAGAGTTACTGACATCACAAGACACTGACAGACCAGAGACCACCCTCACCCCTTTAAATCCAGATCCAGATGTATCAGAGTTACTGACATCACAAGACACTGACAGACCAGAGACCACCCACACCCCTTTAAATCCAGATCCAGATGTGTCAGTCACTGACATCACAAGACACTGACAGACCAGAGACCACCCACACCCCTTTAAATCCAGATCCAGATGTGTCAGAGTTACTGACATCACAAGACACTGACAGACCAGAGACCACCCTCACCCCTTTAAATCCAGATCCAGATGTGTCAGAGTTACTGACATCACTTTCTATCAGGCTGAGAAACCACATGACTATGATAAAGTCTGACAGTAAACATAAAATTGGATCAGTACTCACAGGTCTCCAGGTCTCCTCTGTCCTCTTCCAATGTTTTCTGATCAAACAGCTGCAGCCTCTGTGCTTTGATTGGTTACTCACTATGGCCCTGCCCCTTTCCATTTACTGGGAATCACCTGTGTGATTCAGGTGTGAACAGGTGAGAAGATTTTGTGAAAACAGTTTAGGCAGTTAGAGGACACACACACACGCACACACACACATACACTGATGCAGTTTTTTCTTTCCATTTCCTACCAGGATCCCAACGTTCTATACAGAGAACATGTTGAACAAAAACCACAGTTATGTTTCATATTTGACTGGTTAGAAAAGGCTGTAGTGTCCAAATATAATTGGCCACATGTAGAAAGTCTATGGAATCAATCAAGCCAAGCTTTGCATAAATTAATGCACTTTAAACATGGTCAAAGACTGACAACACAGTTGTTTTCTTTCTAACTGATAAAAAGAGCACAGCAGAAACAATCAGCATCTGTCACAGGCCAATGTTGCATATAATGACATAAGCACAGGTTCTCATATATGTGACAGAGTTGGGACTAGAGATCACACTCTACACTGCTTTGTTTGGCTAAAAGGAGGATTATTCTCCAAAGTCCAGCTTCACAATATGTCACATAGAAAGTGTCTATTTATTGAATGTCATTCAAATGTGTTGATCTGTGTGTAAGAGGAGCCCAGAGTCCATAGAGCTGCTGCTGGAAACTGTCTAACCATCAGGGCTGGATTAACCAGGGGCCTGAGAGCTCAGGGGCCTGTGTCTCTGGGTGAAGGGACATCAGACTATATCGTATCAAGTCACAGAGCTCAGGTCAAAACCACAAAAGATGCAAAACAACAAGAAACAGATGAACAATGACAAAAAGACACAAATTAAGTTCAGAGAGAAGAATAAAACCCCAATGTTGTGTCTCCATCTAGTGGCTGAAACTAAATACAGCACTTGGTCAGGTATTTGAGGTATTTGGACTTGAGTACTTTCCCATTCACTGCTACATTCTACAGAACTACATTACAGAGACAAAGCTTGGACTTTTTACTGCACAGTATTGCTCTGATACTTTAGTTGGTTTTCTGCTTAGTGACTACTTTTACTACTTCAGGTGGATTTTATTGCTAATACTGTTGTACTTGTGCAGAGGAAACTGTACAGCATCAGTCTCTGTCCCTGCTGGGAAGATGCTAAACCCTGATCCAACTAAATTCTACGTCACACACAAGATCGGAAAAGAGCCAAATCCGGCCGGTCTCCAATGATCCTATTTAAAGACCTTAAAGCCTGAACAGGAACCTGGACTACAGTGATGATACAGCCTGTGGACTGTGACGCTAAAGGCCAAACTGTTTGCACCTCAACTAAACTCTTTAAAGTCTTCGTATGTAGGTTTCAGCACAGAGACATTTATGTTGTTATGGACAGTAACAGCTGCACTTGTGCAAAAAGGTCAAAGGTTAAAATCATCATCTTTACATTACACTACAGAACAACATGAACAGGATTTGTAGCAACAACAGTTGTGGTGAGCAACTAAAGGTTAGTCCCAGATTTCTGCTTTAGATTTTCCAGGTCTAATGCCCTGAAATTCAAGGCCTTAATGTGGGGACACATTTCAAGTGAGAACAAGGTTAAATGGTGTTACGTTAAGATCCACTGTTAGTTTTCATGTGTCAAACTCAACTATACAAAAAAGCAGGTGTTGCATTTCTTTTTGGCCATATGACAGAGGGCTGATATTCTATTGGTCATATTTCTGTTTGGCATTAAACTGAAGAATATTCACTAGATCCTATATTGGTTCTAAAAAGGATCTGATAGGAACTTTTCCATGGATATTATTGAAAAGAGCTTAGGGTCATGGAACCAGAAGTTTGAAGACATAGAAATATGGTTTCAAGTTTTTCTTGCCTCATGGGTTTACATGATCTTACCAAGCAAAGCAATTCAACATGACATTAAAGAAAAAATTTGGCCAACAGATGATCCCAAATGTTTGCTTTATTGAACACAATATACAGTCAGTACAGACTGAACAGACTTGGGTTGGCTGGAAGCCCTGAAAACATATCCCAACATAGTGCAGATCAAATCCATCCTAAAACAGTCCAATATTTCCATAAGGCCATGAATGGATCAACAATATTAAACAAGAAATCCAAACATTCCAACACAAGGTCAGCTTCAAATATGGACCACAGAGCAAACACGTTCCCTGAGGTATTCTGTGCTGGTTTTCCTTTTTCAATTGATTGTGGCTTTGTTCCTTTGGTCTTCACTGACTTTTGAAAGCAAAACTATCATCCAGTCAGTTTTGTTCTGGGATATTATTCCCATCAGGACATGAATGCACATGAAGGAATAAACAATAGGAAACAATCCAATATTTCCCAACAGAACAGTCAGGTCAGCTGAAAACAGATTCAAAACAAAGTGCATTCACGGTCCGTGTAGTTTTTGGTATTTGAAGTTTCATTTATAAACAGAAACAAAAAAAAAACGAAAATTAAATCGTTCTTTTGATTCCGTGATGAAAATGTCAGATACCTTTTTAAAGTTAGACTTGATTTTCTTTCCTCGTTTAAAATTTAAATAAAGAAAGTTCTACAGCGCTGAAACGGAAAAACAGCTGTATTTCCTTTCTCTAAAACTGGAAGTATCTCTTCCTCTGTGGCAACGTGCAGTCTTCTTGGCGCCACTACACCGACACTCACCTGGATGCTGCCAAACATGGAGCAGTCCGTAGTTTTCAGAAATAATAAAAGAGCATCACTCAGGGAAGAGGACATGACGGCTGAAAAGGTGAGTCGCATATATGGTGAGAAACCTTTAACTTTACCGGTCACTGTGTTGTTTTCATTTCCTTCTGCAGCATGTAGGCCTTTTGTGGACAGAGACCCCTTCATCATTTTGCAGCCACATGTTGGCCCCACCAGGAAGTGACTCATTAAATACTAAACAGTAGCTCTCAAAACCACATGTGGAATGTGAAGACACTGTGCTAATATCATTAACTAAGTAAGAATGAATGAATGAATGAAGGGTGTCTCAGACAGTCAGAGGTGTCTTACCTCGTTTACAACTTTTGCCACCTCTAATTCCAAGTGTGTGTCAGACAGACGAGAACAACCTGGGGCGTTTTCAGCTCAAACTTTCCTGATAGTTCTTGTGAAAACCCTCTCGCTTCTCCACATTCCCGTGACAGATGTTCAGAGACAACTTCCGATGACAAGCCTTGTTTCTCCATTTCTAAAATGATGTCTGAGTAAACCTCTAAAGCCTTGACCTTCCACTACCAATCGGACCGGTGTTAGCTACAGGAGCCTGCAGGTGAGACGCCGAGTAACACGCGTCTCTCTGAAACAACTTCCGGTTTCTTGCGTAATCGTGATTCAATAACGATTCGTAGTACAGGGTGGGCCATTTATATGGATACACCTTAATAAAATGGGAATGGTTGGTGATATTAACGTCCTGTTTGTGGCACATTAGTATATGTGAGGGGGCAAACTTTTCAAGATGGGTGGTGACCATGGTGGCCATTTGGAAGTCGGCCATTTTGGATCCAACTTTTGTTTTTTCAATAGGAAGAGGGTCATGTGACACATCAAACTTATTGGGAATTTCACAAGAAAAACAATGGTGTGCTTTGTTTTAACGTAACTTTATTCTTTCATGAGTTATTTACAAGTTTCTGACCACTTATAAAATGTGTTCAATGTGCTGCCCATTGTGATGGATTGTCAATGCAACCCTCTTCTCTCACTCTTCACACACTGATAGCAACACCACAGGAGAAATGCCAGCACAGGCTTCCAGTATCCGTAGTTTCAGGTGCTGCACATCTCGTATCTTCACACCATAGACAATTGCCTTCAGATGACCCCAAAGATAAAAGTCTAAGGGGGTCAGATTCCACTTTTCAGGAAACTGGATTGGTCGTCGTGGGCCAGTTGAATGGCCCCCAAGGTCTCCCGAACACATTTTATAAGTGGTCAGAAACTTGTAAATAACTCATGAAAGAATAAAGTTACGTTAAAACCAAGCACACCATTGTTTTTCTTGTGAAATTCCCAATAAGTTTGATGTGTCACATGACCCTCTTCCTATTGAAAAAACAAAAGTTGGATCCAAGATGGCCGACTTCCAAATGGCCACCATGGTCACCACCCATCTTGAAAAGTTTGCCCCCTCACATATACTAATGTGCCACAAACAGGACATTAATATCACCAACCATTCCCATTTTATTAAGGTGTATCCATATAAATGGCCCACCCTGTAGTAGCATCCAGGTGAGTGTAGTAGCGCCAAGAAGATCACCACAAATGACAGAAGAAGAGATACTTCCGGTTTTAGAGACAGGAAATACAGCTGCTTTAACGTTTCAGCGCTGTAGAACTTTCTTTATTTAAAGTATAAATGAGGAAAGAAAATCAAGTCTAACTTTAAAAAGGTGTCTGACATTTTCATCACAGAATCAAAAAACAATTTCATTTTCGTTTTTTTTGTTTCTGTTTATAAAACCAAACTTCAAATACCAAAAAGTTCATACGGCTTGTATTTCAATATTAGTTTTTGTCGACCAGAGCAATACGCCATTTTTCAAAACTATAAAAAATAATAATAGAATAATAATAATGAATAATCAAATAAAACCTGTAGAAAACTGAACAGCACTTCCATTAACTTTACAGCTGAACTAAGGCTGATGAGAGCCAATGAGGACCCAGTAGCAGGACTAGCTGCGTTGTGGACTCTACTTCAAATGACTTTTCTTTCCCTGAGAGATGTGACAGAGTTTTACCACAGTCATGTCTTCCTCCCTAAGACACACTCTTTGATTGGTTCCACTTTTTCTCTGTCATGTTGAGATAAAAAGGGAAACACTCTGCTGACATTTCTAAGATGATAAAAAGCTGTTGGACTGCTTTTCTTTCTATGAGACCAAACTTCAATCAGTCTATAATAACACCCAGACTGGAGACCCCTGTTTTTACTGCTGGACTCAGATTTCTCATTTTACTACTTATCATTTCTCTCTTTAGTTCAGGGCCCAGAGGGAAAATTTCACTTTGGTCTTTGTTTAACTTTAACTCATTGTTTAACTCAGAGCCCTGAACCCCTGTGGTCCTAAATCTAGTCCCCTCTAGTCCTAAACCCAGCCCCATCTCATCAATAATCTGGTCTGATCTAAATTTAGTTTCTAGCCCCTCCTAGTTTTAATCTCAGCCTCAAAAGGGTCAAAGGTTAAAATCATCATCTTTACATTACACTCAGAACAACATGATCAGGATTTGTAGCAGCAACAGTTGTGGTGAGCAACTAAAGGTTAGTCCCAGATTTCATGTCCAGACTCAGGTCCAGGTCCACTTCCAACTGCAAAGAAACAACTAAAACAAGCAGAGGCAAAAATGAATCTGGTCCACAAAAACTGGTTCTGACCTCAAAACCAGGACTGGATCAGATTTCTAGTCCAAACCCAGATTAAAGTGATTCTCCACAGATCTGATTCACTAACATTATCAAATGATAAAGATGGTTTTTCACTGATGAGCCAAAACAGTGTAGATGCTCACAGATGAAGTGTAACACTGATTCTCTCATAACGACACGTCCAACACAAAACACTGAAGCATTAAATGATTCACAAGTTTTCACTTTCTCTGCAGTTCATGACCCCGCTCTGACCCCGAGCCTCTGCTACCTCTGGATATGCAAGTTTCAGAATAATTAGAAACAGTGGGAAGGAAAAGTTTGTCTACTTGGGATGGGAGGAAGTCCATCTGTTGAGGATCAAGTCCAACAGCAAAGTGACCACAAGCAAATTTAATGAAACAGGCAGAAAATATCTTAGAATTAAACTGAGAACAACCCATGGACAGAATTTATAGCAGGTGGACAACAAGAGGGAAAAGAAACAAGTCCAGGTTTAGATCCAGACCCAGATCCAGCCTCAGCTCCAGGTCCAGCTTTATAAAGACCATCACTTCCACCTGCAGAGAGAGCAGAGGTCAGAAAACAGAGGTCACAGAGACTCACTTCATCAGCAACAGTCGTCTTCACATCAACTCAAACACATGATCACAACAAGCTTCTGGCTGATCTGACTGGCTGACTGTTGTCTCTCTCTCTGTCTTTCTGTCCAATCCTGAAGCCTGTCCCTGTTCTCCTCTCACAGCTTCACTGAGAAGGTTGGAGCTTTACAGGAAATCCTGGAACTTTGCTTTGATACTGACTGGGTTTAGTCCAATCCTGCTGAAAGCACCATGGACTGACTCCAGCCCTCTACTGACCTCAGAGTCTGCAGGCTACAGTCTGGACTCTGGACAAGATCACACAGCTGCTGCACATCTGGATACTGCAGGTTGTTCCAGCTCAGGTCTAGGTGTCTCAGATGGGAGGGGTTGGACTTCACAGCTGAGACCAGATAACCACAGCTGGTCTCTGACAAACTGCAGCTCAACAACCTGAATAAAGAAGCAAAGACCAACTTCCTGTTTTTTTTATTGAACAAACATGAACAATGAATAGAACAACACAATATTATAAATACAACACAAGTGTCAGTAGAAACTGGTCCATCCAGGCTGTTATGATGAAATTAGCTGAGGTGTGAATTGATGTCACATTAACATGAAGAAGAAAGTGCAGAAAGATGAAAAATCTCTGACTTTAATTCAAAGTCATTGTGAGAAACAGGAATTTCCATGTGACGTTTTAAATTTGATTCATATGGAGTTAAACTTTCCAACATTTGGTCATGTTGGGTGGGATTGGTTCATTTGACACAGTGGTGCTTGGCCTTTTAGCCTTGCTAGTCTTGGCCCATGAGGCAGCAACAGTAGCAAAGCAGGTTTTGATGCCACGCAGCATCTTCTTTCTTTAAAGCCAAGGTATTTCCACACAACTGACACACTGTTCCTCTTTGGCACTAAAGTTTCCATAGAGTCGGGTTCTGTGGAGCCCGAGGCCACTGGACAACAGATCAAGGTCCAATAGCAACATGGATCAAGGTAATGCTTCGTCTGTCAACTGATCTACTCTTTCTTACATGTTGGGACCAGAGGGTCCTCACAGGACTTTGTCCATTTCAACTGACTGAATGAGGGATTATTAGGCTGCACTAACTGGGACTCCCAACAGGTGAGTCCAAGGTGAACCACCTGCTCCAAATCCAATGGCAACATCTAAAAAGGGGCCAATAATCTAGTCCAGGACCTGTTTGGATTTCTGTGGGGAAGAAGCTGTCTGGAAGTTGAGGTTCAGCTTGTGCTTAGGGTTCACCAAGTAGTGCTTCTGGTTTGGCTTTGTCTCCAGGAAATCAATGGAAGTCAATGGAATGTCCTCTGAAGTGATGGAAACACACCTGTCTGTGTGTGTTCTCAACCATCAATATCAATGATCAAAGAAATATTTCTACTGCATCAAAGAAACTGGATCCATTTCCAACAAATATTAGTTCAGAGGATTTTCTGCTGACACATGTGACTCTTTAGACACAATGAGACCAACTTTCTGTGAGACTCAGTCATTTGGGACTAAAGACTGAATTTAGCCTCAGAAAAATCCAAAGACAGGAAAAGAAAATCAACTTCAATAGAAGTTATGTCTGTGCAAACACTGAGTTCAAACAATAATCCAACACTAAAGATCTACAATACGAACAAACAGTCAGTGAACTGACCTCAGAGTCTCCAATCTACAGTCTGGACTCTGCAGTCCACCACACAGCTGCTGCACTCCTGGATCCTTAAGGCCCCAATTGTAGCTCAGGTCCAGGTGTCTCAGATGGGAGGGGTTGGACTTCAGAGCTGAGGCCAGATAACCACAACTGGTCTCTGACAATCTGCAGCCCTCCAACCTGAATAAAGAAGCAAAGAAGGAGATCCAATGTGACACTGATGCTGATGACAATGAGGATGGTGATGATGATGATGACAATTCTTCATATTTTCATTAGAATAATGAGATGAGATCAACTTGATGAATCCCTGAAGGGAAATGTAGAATGATAATAATGACAAGAATAATATGAGAACAGTCAGAATAATAGTAATAATAGTCTGACTGTATCATGATATTATTGTCAGCACATGGGAAGAGAAGCTGCTTTCCAGCCAACAGCAGAATCAATCTAGTTGATGGCTCATACTGTCACTGTGCAGCTTTAAAGTTTCCTGCTTAAAGTTTGTTGACCCAGTTCCAAAGTGCAGCAAAACAATGCATTGAATTGTTCCTCCTTATTCTATCTGAGCCAAGGAAGCTCCCCCAGGCTCTCCTGTCTCCTGTCTCTTCCCTCTCTGCATCTTCTTCTCTGGCTTTATTGGCTGCAGCCTCAGCACAGCACAGAGGTAAAGCAGCAGCAGCAGCTCAGACACTAAACACAGCTCAACCACCTGGACACATGATTTCATCTGTGTGTCTCTGTGCTCCACATGTGCTTTCATTTCTATGGGATCAACTTTATAGAGACTGTGGATTTGTTCTTCACAATGAGATTTGGATTCGGGAACAAACTGGGTGGACAGTGTCAGGACCAAAAGCTGCTGGCTTCAGTTCAGGAACAAAAACTACTCAAAGCTTCTTCACACAGCATCAGGATTTGAGGCCTTGGCAATGACAACAGGCTGAGAACTGCTTTCTAATGGCCCAGTCCCAATGCACAGACTAGATCATGTCCTTGTGTTGGGACTGATCCCCACTGTGTCATTGGCCACTAAACACAAGTTTTGGAATCCCATTCATAGATTGTTGATAACTGACTGTGTCATATGTTTTCTCTGAGTTTCATCAAGTGAGAAAAATCAGATAGAAATGCAGAGAAAATCCAACATTATCGTCAGCAAACTGATGCTTATTGTGTGGTTTTTGGGACAAAGCAAGACCCAATGTCCACTACAGGGACGTGTTCTTCCCCAAAAAGAAAGAGGACTTTGTTTCTCACGTCCCAAAGTCTTCACTTCTATTCCAAAATGGAAATATTCCAACCTTTTTCCTTCTGGCTCTCAGGAGGATGTCAGATATTAGTCTGGTCCAATATTGACATATTGTTGGGATCAAAACTTGGACAAACACTGGACAGTTTCAGTTGAAACAGTTTCAGCTTTGGACTGTTTCCACAGTTTGTTTAGAAACACAAAGGATTCAGAACAACTTCCTGACATATGACATTTTTGGGACACTCTGTTCTTCAAAGCTTCTATAGAAAGAAACACATCATTATTAATATGACTATTCAATATGAGTGAACACACATTATTGAAGACAGCTCAGTGAAATGAAGTGAAACTGAAGGAATCATTCTTAGTCTGCTGAGAATAGAAGAACAATGAACACACTGAATGGAACAACCAACATTCACAGGAGCTTTAGTTGTGGATTCAACATCTAAGATCTACAATAGTAACAGTCAGTCAACTGACCTCAGAGTCTCCAGTCTACAGTGTGGACTCTGCAGTCCACTATACAGCTGCTGCACTCCTGGATCCTGCAGGTTGTTGTAGCTCAGGTCCAGTTCTGTCAGATGGGAGGGGTTGGACTTCAGAGCTGAGGCCACGACTTCCCAGTGAGTCTCTGAGAGTCGACAGTCAGAAAGTCTGTGAGGACACATATATTAGAAAAGCTGTTATTATGACAATATATTGAGTTGAATCACTTGATGTCAAACAGGGACATGTCCTGTTGTGTCTTCACATCAGTGGTTCAGCTGATCTTCTCTCAGTGGGTTGGACATGAAATAAGAATTCTTCTCACTCTCTGTCACACTGCAGACGCTTCATCTTTGTTCTGCTTTCATCTTGGACAGGAAGCAGAGAAAACTCAGTTCCTTTGGAACTTCCACAACAGGCCTGTCCCTGTTTATTCCAATGTTGGACATTTGTCCACATGTGGCAGAAAAACATCAGTGTGTGAAGAGAAACAGAAGAAAAATGTGTTTTTCAAAGAGTCAAAGAATTACTGAGACAAAAAAAGCAGATTCAAAGTAAATGTTTGCAAAGTATATTGAAATGATCTCATTACTTCATTAGTCATTTAGCAGATTTCTTCAAAGTGCACTTTACTTTCAACAGATTTTGAAGTATATTTAGTGATATTTTCCAAAGTCTGTTCATGGTTTGTGTTTTTACTTCAAATTGTGTCATTCTCTTCCAGATATAATACCATGTCTCCATTTAACTTGAGCTCTATTTCAGTATACTTATTTAAAGTACACAATGTATGTGTTCCTGGCTGTGGGAAAGTGGACTCTTGGAAGTGGTCTAATTCCTGTGGACAAAGTTTCACTTCAAAATACTATTTCATACTACATGTTTACTTCATGTATTTTGGATGTTTGGACAGAATTCTTCGGAGAACTATGCAGAATCCTGAAGATCACTAAAATCCATGTTAGTCCCATAGTGGTGCAGCCAAATAATACTTTGACCTCACTAATAGAAAACACAAACTGTTGTTCCTGTTTATTGTTATTGTTGTTACCTTGAATGACTTGTTTTGTTCCAAAGCCCTTAAATGGCTGGATTTAATAGTGTTAGAGTTCAAATCAATATTTGTTGGACTGACGGGTTTTGGACTTTGTGTAGGAGTTCAGATTATTTTCAGTCCTTTTAGAACGTCTTCAAAGTGCACTGGGCTTTTCAAAGTAAGAGCATTTGAGAACATGCTAACAGGAAGTAGTGCTTTTAGTCCAACATCATTGGATTGGAATCTAAGTAAAGTATCTACATTTCAGACAGTGTTTGGAGAATCCATTCAGAGGGCATTGTTGGTGTATTTATTAAACACACAATGATGCTTATAGTGGACTTATATTTACTAGGAATATCAATCCAATATCATTGTGTCTTTTAATGCAATATGTTCATCTTGGTTGCAATTTAACACAAAGTCAGTGGCTCATTTTCACAACAAATTCTCAAATACTTTGAAAAATATACTTTGCATACTTTTTTCACATTTCAAACCTCATTCTATTGTATTTCATACATAGTTCAAATGAGTTCAGAATCTGAAATGTTTCATGTATATTTTAACAGTAGTGTAGTATTTTGGGCAGCAAAAGTACCCAATAATACGTGAAAAATATGTTTTTCATGTACTAAAGCAGATTTATAGTGCAGCTTCCAGCAATTTCACTGGTTTCATTTTAACACAACTTCAAGTATTTCAAAGTATTTCAAAAGTATACTCAATATACTTTTAGAAAATATACAAAAACAGATTTTTTTCACTTGGGCACATCTGGACTTACTTAGCCTTTCTGCAGTTCCTCACAGCTGGAATCAGTCTCTGTTGTCCCTGGACTGATGTGTTGTACTTCTTCAGGTCCAACTCATCCAGAACCTCCTCTGACATCTGCAGCATGTAGGCCAGAGCTGAGCACTGGATCTCAGAGAGTCTCTTCTCTGATCTGTTCCCTGACTTCAGGAACTCTTGGATCTCCTGATGGACTGAGTGGTCGTTCAGCTCCATCAGACAGTGGAAGATGTTGATGCTTCTGTCAGGAGAGATATCATGTCTGTTCATCTCCTTCAGGTTGTTGATGGCTCTCTGGATGGTTCCTGGACTGGTCTCTGTCTGACCCAGCAGGCCTCCTAAGACTCTCTGGTTGGACTCCAGACAGAGGCCATGAAGGAAGCGGACAAACAGGTCCATGTGGCCATTTTTACTTTCCAGGGATTTCTCCATGGCTCTCAACAGGAAGTCTTCCAGAGATGGGTAGTGTTGATCCGCAGTTAAATCAGGATTTTCAGATTTTATTTTATTTTTTTTCCCAAAAAATCTTTTAATCTTAAAAAAAGCTTCTTTTTTATCTTTCACTTTGTTGTGATTGTTTTCATTCTCAGAAAAAGTCTGTTTTGCTTTTTTTTCCCTCAACAAATTGTACTTTCTCCCCAGGAACTCCTCCAGTACCTGTGTCTTCCTGTCGTTGTAACAGTGGACCATGTAGACTGCAGCCAGAAACTCCTGAACACTCAGATGAACAAAGCTGAACATCATGGCTTCATTCTTCCTCCTCCTCTCCTCTTTAAAGATCTCTGTGAACACTCCTGAGTACACTGAGGCTTGTCTGACATCAATGCCGCTCTCTTTTAAGTCTTTCTCATAAAAGACCAGGTTTCCTTCTTCCAGCTGCTGAAAAGCCAGTTTTGCTAATGACTTCATGTCCTGAAGACACTTTTCTGAACCTTCTGAAGAGTATTTCTCTTCCCTCTGTTTGACCTGAAACCACAGGAACTCTGCGTACATCTCGGTCAGGGTCTTGGGCAGCTCTTCCACTTCTCTGGTTTCCAACAGATCCTCCAGAACTGTAGCAGTGATCCAGCAGAAGACCGGGATGTGACACATGATGTGTAGGCTTCGTGAGCTCTTGATGTGGGAAATGACTTTATTGGACCCCTCCTCATCTGTGAACCTCTTCCTGAAGTACTCCTCCTTCTGTTGGTCTGTGAACCCTCTGACCTCTGTCACTATGTCCACAAAATCTGGGTGGACCTGATTGGCTGCCGCAGGTCTGGTGGTTATCCAGAGGCGGGCAGAGGGAAGCATTTTCCCCCTGATGAGGTTTGTCAGCAGCTCGTCCACTGAGGTGGACTCTGTCACTTTAAATGTAAGTCTCTGAGTTTTATTGGTACTACAGTCCAGCTGGAGGCGACTCTCATCCAGTCCATCCAAAATAAACAGGAGCTTGAATTCACTCTTGTCATAGTTGGTGTTTCCTGATGACTGCAGCTTTTGAAAGATGAAATTCAGAGCTTCCTCCTTGATCCCAACAGTTTCCTTAATACATTCATGCAGGAGCTCTGCCAGACTGAACCGGTCTCCCTTCAGTGGATTCAGGTGACGTAGAGTGAGGGGGAAAAGCAGATGCACGTCCTGATTGGTTCGTCCTTCAGCCCAGTCCAACACAAACTTGTGCACAAGGAATGTTTTTCCAATTCCTGCGATCCCATTGGTCAGCACTGTTTTTATGGGTCTGTATTGTTCAGGAGGAGGTTTGAACATGTCACTGGGTTTCACTGGTTTCTCTGTATCGGTTTTCTTCCCTGCCATCTCAATCTGCCTGACCTCATGCTGTTTGCTGATGTGTATGGAGGCTCCAGCTGTGATGTACAGTTCAGTGTAGATCTCATCCAGACGCTGCTTATCCTTATTCCGTGTCCATCCTTGTGTTGCACACATGAACCTGTTTTTGAGGTTTGACTGGAGCATCTCCTGATAGTGTGTGATGGACTGTGGCTCTGGTACTGGAACCATCACAACTGAGCCAAACAGAGATGGGGAAGAACATAAAAGCATTAGTGCACATGTCTACAGATGCAGCTTCTTTTTACTATGTGACTGTAATTACGCCTTATCATGTCTGATCCATCTGTCCAGGGATGTGATCTGTGTCTTCCACTGATTCAAAACAAGCAGATTTACCTTTAGTGTGAGGAGCTGCTGAAGGGTCCTGAGGAGGGTGAGCCTCAGACGTCTGAGACCAGAGGGGTCCTGCTGAGAGACAAAGGGGGGTGTCTGTTATTTTCATAGTTACGTTCATGTGGATTTGGTTTAGTGTCATTTTTAATGGCCACATGTTCAGACTCAGGTGGACAACACTGCATGTCTTCCTGCTCCAAATGAAACACCAGCCAAGACCAGGATTTTCTCTTAGAACAGCACCAGTGTAATTTTTTCATCACTAACATGATATCATCTTAAATCACAACATGAACCTTCTGAACTTTCAAGCAAATTCCAGTTCAGTGAATTTCAACAAGTCCACTGTCTGGTTGTTGGACAGGATTAAAGTCTAACTGGTAAAACCTGAATTCTGTTAAGAAAATACAACACTGTCCTTTCCTCTTCCTGTTACTGACCTTCTGGTCCTGAGCTGATGTCTGACAGACTCTGCACTAGGTCCTTCCTGGGAATCTTCTCTAACACCTTCTTGGTCTCCTCCATAGCTCCATCAAGTCCATATCTCTGCACCACCAGACTCACAGTGTCAGATCTTCTTGCCCCCTCCAGCTGGCTCCTTCTGATGCCTTCCTGCTCCAGGAACCACTTGAACTTTTTAAATTCATCTTCTCCCAGATCCTCTAGAATATCTAATATGTCCTCTGGTCCCATTGTGAGTCCCTGGTGAGATCAGAGACCAGTGTCAACAGTTCGTTGTGTTATTGTTCCTACTTTTGTTGGAGTGTAGCCCCTAGGAGAAGTTATTAAACCTCTCTCTATTGGTCATTAGTTAATATAAAAGTTGTGTTCTAGTCAACAGAAATTACTTACCTTTGTGTACTCTGTTATTTGCAATAGTTTGATTGTAATGTACTACGTACAATGTGCCCCAAGCCTCGGGTTCCCGAGCGTCGATCAGGCCCGCAACAGGGGTTTGATATGATTCTGTTTTGATAGTGGTATTTGTGTCTGTTTTAAAGGGTGATGTGGGTTCTGTGTTTTTTTTTTTTTTTCTTCTTTAGTTATCCAATTAATGAACCTATATTTTGGGAGGTTTGGTGTGTTTTAGGCACATACTTTTAATTTGTTAGTTGCTCAACTCAGTTTAATAAAATTTGAGTATATTTGTGGGGACATAATTGTTTTGTGATTTGAGCTAAGTAATACTGGAGACCCTGTTGTTGTATTGGTGAATTTGTATCTACCTAGTTTAAACTCTATTAAAGAAGAGTAACAAAGAGAAGGGGTTTTCAACTATTAATACGGGGAAATAAGTTTACAAACTCAGGGCGTGGTTCTACGATTAAAGGACACAGAAGCGCTACAGGAGTTTTTACCGGAGCCTGTTCTGACGATGAAATAACAAAAATCCAGATGAATTCCAGATGTTTCTGGAGACAAACTCCAGCTGCCCTGAGTCCAATTTAAACCGAGTGTGAACAGATGGAGTGAGACACTAAAATCAACACTGAGTTCACAACAAAAAATGAATCAAAGATACGTAATTATGACAAATTTGAAAAAGGAAATGTCTGGAATAAGTTGGACTTCAAGTCAAAAACCATATTTTCCTTGCTAACATTTGACTTCACACTTTATTTAGTGTATCCAGAGGCTGGAGTGTGTGGGCAGGACTGCAGTGTCTGTTCCACTCACTGCTACTGTCCACCTGTTGGTTCTCTTTAGGGAAACTACACAGAACAGGTCCATGAGAAAAACACTGCTGTGTGTTTCTGGAACAGGTTTTCTTCACCTCACAGCTTAAGGTCATGATGTTTGATGTTAGATGAGCTTTGTCTTATTGTGAGAAACCAAACTAAAGACGTTCCAAACTGTGAAATATCTGAAGAAATATTTTCTTCCTGTGCTCGCTCAGTAAGGATCCACCAGGACTCCTACTTCTACTCATTCTGAACCCCAGTCCAACACAGACTCATCTTCAGCTCAGTTTACAGTAGGAACTGTCTCTTACTGTGGGTCTCAGGAACCAGGTTCAGGACTGAATACCATGGGATCAGGTCTGGACCAGTCCCTCTTCACACACAGACAGCTGGATCCTGGACACTGGTCTCTGTCTGTGGTACTGACCTCTGCAAACACAAACATGGTTTTATTGATTTCACATCAATCACTGATCAATTGACTGTTTATGGAGCTCTGAATCCACAAATGCTCACAGACAGGAAGTTTTAAAGTTTCTGAACCAGGCCATTCAAGTGACGCAGCAACAAAAAATGAAAACAGGAAGTCCAGCCACACGGACATGAAGCCAGAGTCCAGTGGACTCAGAGCAGGCAGCACAACAACTGTCTTTAAAGCTGGGCCTCTGTTCTGGGCTCAGCTGCAGCTTTAATGTGGATTCTTCAGAGGATCAGGACTTTGTGTCCACAGGAAGTCACGGCCTGTTGTTTCCTCCTTTAGTTTCAGCGGCTTTGTGTGGACCCAGGTTCTTCCCTCCACAGTCCACAGAGAGAAAAGTGAGTGTGAGCCTCCAACAGTCAGATCATAATAATGTTGATTAACACTCACCTGCCTCCGCTTCACTTTTCCTCCTCCTGCTGTCTGCTCTCAACATGGAGTCTGAGCTGAACACTTGGTCATATGACTTGCGCCACAGGAAGTCACATGACTCTGTGGTTACAGCAGTACCACTATACACACATGAGTACACTATCCGCTCTGATCTGGGTTTAATGTTGTACTGCAGCTCTACTGGGTACTGAACCTACAGGTACTACTTCTAGCCTGCTTTTTAGTGTATTTGCAGTACATTTTGAAGTACATAGCAAATAAACTGTGATATATACTGTTAGTTAGTACTCACATTACACTCCAATCCTTTTAGTGTATTTGCAGTACAGTTTGATTATACTTCTGTTGGTGCAGTACACTTGGAGCACAGTACTGTTGTACCTCTAAGATGTATTTCATACTACAACTATACTGCACCAAGTATCATCAGCGAACCCACAGAAGCTGATGGGGCCTCTTCAGCTCTACAGTCCACAGGGAGGAAACTGACTCCCAGACTCGGACAGTACACAACAGAGTACTGTCAGTACTGCAGTACTCCCATGGAGCTGTCTGGTCTTTCTGTGGATCTATTTTAGTCCGGTCCGTGTCCCAGGTTTGAGCCCAGCTCATCCCCCTGTGTGTTGTCTAAGTGCAGCTGAGCCAAAAACCCAGTGTTGGATGTTTGAGCCTCAGCAGCACCACCTGCTGTCCAAAGCAACAAACTACCTGGCTGAAGTCACAGCTCCTCACACATCCTGCAGTACTACAAGGACTTTGACAGCACTGGACTGCTGATACTGGTCTACTGTGAACTCAGGTAGCTGGAGTGCCCAGACCAGAACTAAAGCTGGTTCTCTTCCTCAGTGTGCTGAGCTGTAGAGCTGGATATCCACACTGATCTCCTGATTCCAGTCAGGATTCAGGATGATTCTTTCATTTGACAACCACACATTTTTCTTGGCAAATGGAAAAGGACTCAAACATGACACATCTGGATTTGAGGCCCACGTGACCTCACTGAGTTCAGCTTATGGCTCATTGTCCCAGTACTTATATGTACTGCCATAGAACAAACATCTGCACAATCACATCTGGATTTGTTTCCCATCTAAGCCTGTAAATGTCCAGGCCAATGACCTGTGTCCCACTCTGATGGATCACATGAAACAGGAAGCTTCAGTCATTTTGACATCCAATCATTTTGGAGCTTTTCATTCCAATTAGCAGGAGATCCTTAAGCTGAACAACAGAAATGAGTCCAACAATAAACATGCAACACAATATCAGTGGGCAACACTGATGCAAAGAAATCCACACCAGACTGTGGAAACCAGCTCAGTCTAAGAATCAGCACAGACCAGTCCAGGTCACAGACTGGACTATAACCAGAACACAGTACTGGTGGTGCAGATTCACTACAGACAACACACTGGTTTGAAACAGACTGAACTTCCTAAGGCACCAAACCACTTTCCTGTCAGCACCTCAGCATTTCTGCTGAACTGGCTCCACTGACCTAAAACAGACCCTATATAGAACTAAATCCAGAGTCCAGGCTCCATGAAACACTGACTGACCATCTGCTCTCTACCTGCCAACATACTGGTCCTCACAGTCCAAATAAATGCACTTGGAAATCAGTGGGAAAAGATGCTGCAGAACGTCCCTGATAATCCTCATGTTTTAGGTTTTCTTCAGGGTCACAGTGATCCAGGTTCAGATGTCTGGACATCCCTGGGTTCACTGCAAACTGGAGCTGCTAACGGCTAATTCTGCTACTTTTAATGGACACAGTATCAATTCAATGTGGACAATTCTGGGCTAAGAACACGGTGCTCCCAGAGAACAGCAGAACCTGTAGCTGACACCATAACAGCACATTTGATGAGCTTCCTCCGTTTGAACCAAAAGTCCAGTTTCATCCAGAGCAGAGAAAAGTTCTCTACCAGCCAACGAACCAAAACAGCACAGCCCCAGACTGACAGAGACCTCAAATGACTGCAGACAACATAGCAGTGGCCCTTTGGTCCTCTGGCTGCAGTGACTGTGGCTCTCTTCCTAATGCTTCTGCAGGTCTTTGTAGTCTTTTGGACTCTTTTCCAGACCAGCTGTGTGGCTCTGAACCTGTTTGGAGTCTCTGTGGTCACCGTGCGTCTGTGCGGTCGCTCTTCGTCTACTGGTTGTTGTGGGTTGGTGGCTCTGTGTAGTGTTTGTGGGACTGTGTGGAGGACTGTGGACAGTAGAGGCAGCAGGAGACCAGGACTGAGAAGAACAGGACCTGAGCTTCTGTGTAGCGGTGACGTGCGGTGAGGTTCATGGCTGGTGAGGCCCTGACACTTTCAGAGTCCGATTCCCAAACATATGAAGCCAATAGTTTATTGACCATTGGATTGGTAGCTGCACATTAACTACTGGTTATGTTTCATATCTCATTCTTTCCACACACATGGGTAAGGCACATATGTTATTCCATTTATTATATATTATTACATCACATATGTGGCCTGAGAGAAAGAAACAATTTGGACACTATTAATCACCAATTCCAACTAGAGTTAACAATAGAACAAAAGGACTAGACAAAGCCCCCCAGGAATCCCACCTGGGGAATCTAACTGGAGAAGGAAAATATAAAGGCCCAGATAAGCTTTACAAAATGGGACTGTAGACCATGTTCCAGTTCACGGTATCCATTAAGAAACCACTAAAACAGAACCATTAAAGTACTTTATTGATAACAAACTAAGAAAAAGGATAAACCACAATAAGACCCCTTCCCCAACACACCCACACCCTCTCACCTAAATCAATCCCAGGAGCCAAGGGGGGCTGTACGAAAAGACAGAAAAACGGTCCAAACACAGCAAAATCAATAAATCAATCAATTGTGCACCACAAATCAAGAAGGGGGGATTCTTGAAATCAAACAAATCAACAAATCACCACAAATCAAACAAATCAACAAATCACCACCATGGACATCCACCACCATGACACCGGGGCATTGGCTCTCTTCTTTAAGCTGTTAGATTTGACAATTAGAGTTAGCTTGGCTGTTTTCTCTGCCTGGAGAGCCAATTTGTCAGCAGAGGTCTCAAGTGCATCCATGTCGTCTTTCAGTCTTTTCTTCGTCCTTTTAACTTCCTCAATTTCATCCAGCACATATTTTCTCTTAGTGATTGGAAATGACTTGGACCTAAAAGTTAAATAAAAACTGTCCTGTACTTAAATGGACAAAAACACTCAAAGATTCAATGACAACGTGTTGTTTTAACATGAATTGATATTTAATTTAGTGATTCCTCTCTGTACCACTACAGGGAGCCTGAGTACCAGTACTGGGACCCGTACCACACTTTGAGAACCGCTTCTTTAAATCAATGTGTTGTATAAGGCGCCATATAAATGAACGTGATGTGACTGGAGTGTCGATTGCAGAGCTGGTGCAAATGTCTCCACATCAACTCAACAGCCTTCGGGACTCACATTTCAATAAGAGCTAAAAACAGCTGGCAGCCAACATTCAATCAACATTTCTATGGACTGACCTGCTTCCGATTCCCGAAGTGCCGGTGTCCTGTCGAGTCGTGCTACCGGTCTTTGAGATTCTGCGCATGATCCAGTACCTGGGTCGGCTTTTCCACGCCTATAAATTCACGCTACCTTGCTGTGAAAATTCATTTGGCAAAGACTTTGGCTGCTGATGAGTATTATTTCTAAACTTTGTATTCCTCATTTTGACCTGTAAACATGTAAATATTTACATGTACATTCTGGCTTTTCAGCAATAAGGAATTAGCTGATATTAGTCTGCAGCGAGTGTTACCTTTGAACAAGCGTCTCTCGTTATAGATGCGTATGTTGCTGCACCTTTTAAGACCATTTTTAATTTCAAAGTTAAACACATTAAAATGTGCGCTCTTCATTCTTTAGCCAATACAGCCACTTGTTCCTTAATAAGGAAGCCGATCATATTTGTTACTATTAAATGAGGAGAAAAGTTACGACAAAGTTGAGTTAAGCAACTCCTCAGTACAGTGGGTACGGAAAGTATTCAGACCCCTTTAAATTTTTCACTCTTTGTGTCATTGCAGCCATTTGCCAAAATCAAAAAAGTTCATTTTATTTCTCATTAATGTACACTCAGCACCCCATCTTGACAGAAAAAAACAGAAATGTAGAAATTTTTGCAAATTTATTAAAAAAGAAAAACTGAAATATCACATGGTCATAAGTATTCAGACCCTGTGCTCAGTATTGAGTAGAAGCACCCTTTTGAGCTAGTACAGCCATGAGTCTTCTTGGGAATGGTGCAACAAGTTTTTCACACCTGGATTTGGGGATCCTCTGCCATTCTTCCTTGCAGATTCTCTCCAGTTCTGTCAGGTTGGATGGTGAACGTTGGTGGACAGCCATTTTCAGGTCTCTCCAGAGATGCTCAATTGGGTTTAGGTCAGGGCTCTGGCTGGGCCAGTCAAGAACGGTCACAGAGTTGTTCCGAAGCCACTCCTTTGTTATTTTAGCTGGGTGCTTAGGGTCATTGTCCTGTTGAAAGGTGAACCTTCGGCCCAGTCTGAGGTCCTGAGCACTCTGGAAGAGGTTTTCTTCCAGGATATCTCTGTACTTGGCCGCATTCATCTTTCCTTCAATTGCAACCAGTCGTCCTGTCCCTGCAGCTGAAAAACACCCCCACAACATGATGCTCCCACCACCATGTTTCACTGTAGGGATTGTATTTAGCAGGTGACGAGCAGTGCCTGGTTTTCTCCACACATACCGCTTAGAATTAACAGCAAAAAGTTCAATCTTAGTCTCATCAGACCAGAGAATCTTATTTCTCATGGTCTGGGAGTCCTTCGTGTGTTTTTTGGCAAACTCTATGTGGGCTTTCATGTGTCTTGCACTGAGGAGAGGCTTCCCTCAGGCCCCTCTGCCATAAAGCCCCGACTGGTGGAGGGCTGCAGTGATAGTTGACTCTGTGGAACTTTCTCCCATCTCCCTACTGCATCTTTGGGTTCTTCTTTACCTCTCTCACCAAGGCTCTTCTCCCACGATTGCTCAGTTTGGCTGGACGGCCAGGTCTAGGAAGAGTTCTGGTCGTCCCAAACTTTTTCCATTTGAGGATTATGGAGGCCACTGTGCTCTTAGGAACCTTGAGTGCTGCAGAAATTCTTTTGTAACCTTGGCCAGATCTGTGCCTTGCCACAATTCTGTCTCTGAGCTCCTTGGGCAGTTCCTTCGACCTCATGAGTCTCATTTGCTCTGACATGCACTGTGAGCTGTAAGGTCTTATATAGACAGGTGTGTGCCTTTCCTAATCAAGTCCAATCAGTTTAATTAAACACAGCTGGACTCCAATGAAGGAGCAGAACCATCTCAAGGAGGATCAGAAGAAATGGACAGCATGTGAGTTAAATATGAGTGTCACTGCAAAGGGTCTGAATACTTATGACCATGTGATATTTCAGTTTTTCTTTTTTAATAAATTTGCAAAAATTTCTACATTTCTGTTTTTTTCTGTCAAGATGGGGTGCTGAGTGTACATTAATGAGAAATAAAATGAACTTTTTTGATTTTGGCAAATGGCTGCAATGACACAAAGAGTGAAAAATTTAAAGGGGTCTGAATACTTTCCGTACCCACTGTATATTTAAGCTATTGAAGCTATTTCTTTTGTAAGTTCTATGTGACTGAAGTTATTGTTATGACCTAAAATGCCAGTAGTTGTAGTTTGCAGAAGAACATCTCCCGAGGGGACACATTAGTACTATCCACGGTTTGAAGTGGCCTGTGCACTGCTGCAGTGTAAAGGTCCCTGGAATCACCTGTGAAATTAGCAAGTCCATGGCACTACCTGTCCTTTTGTCTGCTTCCTGCATTTCCCCATTGAAAGACAAAGCAGTGTGAAAACTTTTTGTTGAATTCACACAGGTCACAAAAGGACAGAATGGGTGTCAAAAAGGCAGTGAAACAGGAATGTTTTCTGATTTTGTTTGATAAACATTTTCACATCTATGTGTGCTAAATGTGTATATGAATACTTGGTGAAACATATTTGTGTTATTACTGAAAACCTACATATGAGTAGTGTAACATTTATTTTCTAATATGGAACAAGTGAAGTTGCTACTGTTTGAATCCTCATGAGACCATGTTTTTAGGGATTGCAGATGATTACTACATGGTGTGCGCCTCACTTGAAGATGATCCTGACAAAAGCATCATTGAAATGGTAAAGTAACAAACATTTGTGTTTTGTATGATCAATTTACTCACAAATGTGTGTATTACCATAGAATTTAGCTCAATGTGGAGGCTTTTGTACTTAATGCCTTTTTATTGATTTTGTTGCAGGTGCAGTGTGATTCCTGTAATGGTTGGACACGTTTTGAATGTGCCCAATATCACAAAGACAGTGGTGCACCATATCTTTGTAAAAAAAATAAATAAATAAATGTACTGTCTTCAAAATTGTTTTCGTTTGTGTCCAAAGCTGGTCTGCTGTTCTGGTATTGATTGACATATTTCTTATTAATAATTTTCAAAGACCATTAGACAGGTTTTATTAAGTAGTGAATATTTTATTGAGTATCAAAACATGCTTCCCAACTTCTTACAGTTCAGATGGAGTGAATATTGGTTAAATATGAAGTGGAATTTGGACTGGGAGCATAATTTAATAGGGAAATATGGACTGTTAAAATATGCTACCCCTGTAATATTAACTAAATGGAGAGGGGTAGCTGACTTCCACCAGAGAGAGAGCTGGGAGCAAGTACTTTCAAGGACCTGTACCTATGTCTTTATTTACAAAAGCTTTAAAAAGGCCTTGAATCAAAGATGAAAGGATCCGGGCATATATACAACACAAGTGTAGACATGATCTCTCCCAAGAATGAATAAAAAAAAAAAACAAACAAAAAATACATCATAAACCAAAATACAGAATGTAATTTCAAAATAAAAGCCTCATTGAAAAACTGTATCTCAAAAGAGAAAACACTTTCAGAATAAAACCGTTACAGGAAAATGAGCTAATCTGGGTTTTCTGCCAGTTAATAAATTTGCAAAAATTTCTACATTTCTGTTTTTTTCTGTCAAGATGGGGTGCTGAGTGTACATTAATGAGAAATAAAATGAACTTTTTTGATTTTGGCAAATGGCTGCAATGACACAAAGAGTGAAACATTTAAAGGGGTCTGAATACTTTCCGTACCCACTGTAGGATGTGCCTGTTGTTTTTGTACTGTCTTACAGAAACAGGTTGAAATCTGCCTGGAGGCATGGAGACTGTCACATCAAGACCACCCCACCGAGAACACTGCTGGTGTTAGGGACAGTCTGACCCAGAGCTCTGTAACTGCTTTATTCAGTGTGTTTTAATAAACAGACTATTTGAGACCATATTCATCGCCTCCGCTTCATCGATCAAACAAACACACGGAACTGAGGGAGAAAATTCCAGTTCCAACACATCCTCACGCGTCAGCCTGTCATTCATTTTGACTGCTGCTTTAATAACTGGACAGATGGAAACCTTCTATAACCAACTTAGTTTCATACTTGTTAATTCCTTCATGATAACAAATGCACTTTGAAGACTTTTGCTGACTGTTTCTCTGTTTTTGTCCTGCAGAAAAAAATGGTTAATAACCAATAACCAGCTGATACAGTTAATACAAGTGAGCAACAACAACTGGAGGAGACCAAAGTCCAGGTTTTGATGTACACTCAGGTCCAGACTCAGGTCCAGCTTTATGAAGACCATCACCACATCCAGCTGCAGAGAGAAGCAGAGAGAGCAGAGGTCAGAAACCAGAGGTCACAGACACTCACTTCATCGGCAACAGTCGTCTTCACATTAACTCAAACACATGATCACAACAAGCTTCTGGCTGATCTGATTGGCTGACTGTTGTCTCTCTCTCTGTCTTTCTGTCCAATCCTGAAGCCTGTCCCTGTTGTCCTCTCACAGCTTCACTGAGAAGGTTGGAGCTTTACAGGAAATCCTGGATCTTTGCTTTGATACTGACTGGGTTTAGTCCAATCCTGCTGAAAGCACCATGGACTGACTCCAGCCCTCTACTGACCTCAGAGACTGCAGGCTACAGTCTGGACTCTGGACAAGATCCCTCAGCTGCTGCACATCTGGATCCTGCAGGCCGTTGTTTCTCAGGTCCAGGAATATCAGAAGGGAGGGGTTGGACTTAAGAGCTGAAACCAGATAACCACAGCTGGTCTCTGACAAACTGCAGTTCCTCAACCTGAATAAAGAAGCAAAGATGTGACGATAGAAACCAAAGTTCCTGCTAGAAAGTGTTGAATGTTTCAGAATGTGTTCAGAGCTGAAGAAGGTTTAGAAATTCTGCCAGCTCCACCTGTGGCTCCATCTATACAAACTCATGTTGTGCAGCCACATTTCTCTGAGAGGGAAAACAGCCTTTCCCATGAAGATCCTCAGTGTAGATCAGTCTAATGTCTGCTCATGTCTGCAGTTTAGTGTCAGCACAACTTTCACATCACATTCATCTCAGCACACAACCTAAACATGGGGTCTGACCTCAGAATTTTCAGTCTACAGTCTGGACTCTGCAGTCCACCACACAGCTGCTGCACTCCTGGATCCTGCAGGTTGCTGTAGCTCAGGTCCAGGTGTCTCAGATGGGAGGGGTTGGACTTCAGAGCTGAGGCCAGATAACCACAGCTGGTCTCTGACAAACTGCAGTTGTCCAACCTGAATAAAGAAACAAAGACCAACTTCCTGTTTTATTATTGAACAAACATGAACAATGAATAGAACAACACAATATTATAAATACAACACAAGTGTCAATAGAAACTGGTCCATCCAGGCTGTTATGATGAAATTAGCTGAGGTGTGAATTGATGTCACATTAACATGAAGAAGAAAGTGCAGAAAGGTGAAAAATCTCTGACTTTAATTCAAAGTCATTGTGAGAAACAGGAATTTCCATGTGATGTTTTAAATTCGATTCATATGGAGTTAAACTTTCCAACATCTGGTCATGTTGGGTGGGATTGGTTCATTTGACACAGTGGTGCTCGGCCTTTTAGCCTTGCTAGTCTTGGCCCATGAGGCAGCAACAGTAGCAAGGCAGGTTTTGACGCCACGCAGCATCTTCTTTCTTTAAAGCCAAAATATTTCCACACAACTGACACACTGTTCCTCTTTGGCACTAAAGTTTCCATAGAGTCGGGTTCTGTGGAGCCTGAGGGCACTGGACAACAGATCATGGTCCAATAGCAAAATGGATCAAGGTAATGCTTTGTCTGTCAACTGATCTACTCTTTCTTACATGTTGGGACCAGAGGGTCCTCACAGGACTTTGTCCATTTCAACTGAGTGAATGAATGAGGGATTATTAGGCTGCACTAACTGGGACTCCCAACAGGTGAGTCCAAGGTGAACCACCTGCTCCAAATCCAATGGCAACATCTAAAAAGTGGCCAATAATCTAGTCCAGGACTTGTTTGGATTTCTGAGTGGAAGAAGCTGTCTGGAAGTTGAGGTTCAGCTTGTGCTTAGGGTTCACCAAGTAGTGCTTCTGGTTTGGCTTTGTCTCCAGGAAATCAATGGAAGTCAATGGAATGTCCTCTGAAGTGATGGAAACACACCTGTCTGTGTGTGTTCTCAACCATCAATATCAATGATCAAAGAAATATTTCTACTGCATCAAAGAAACTGGATCCATTTCCAACAAATATTAGTTCAGAGGATTTTCTGCTGACACGTGTGACTCTTTAGACACAATGAGACCAACTTTCTGTGAGACTCAGTCATTTGGGACTAAAGACTGAATTTAGCCTCAGAAAAATCCAAAGACAGGAAAAGAAAATCAACTTCAATAGAAGTTATGTCTGTGCAAACACTGAGTTCAAACAATAATTCAACACTAAAGATCTACAATAGGAACAAACAGTCAGTGAACTGACCTCAGAGTCTCCAGTCTACAGTCTGGACTCTGCAGTCCACCACACAGCTGCTGCACTCCTGGATCCTGCAGGTTGTTCCAGCTCAGGTCCAGGAGTCTCAGATGGGAGGGATTGGACTTCAAAACTGAAACCAGATAACCACAGCTGGTCTCTGACAAACTGCAGCTCTTCAACCTGAATAAAGAAGCAAAGATGTGACGTTAGAAACCGAAGTTCCTCTTGAAAGTGTTGAATGTTTCAGAATGTGTTCAGAGCTGAAGAAGGTTTAGAAAGTAGAAGTTTAGAAAGTGGAAACTCCAAACAGCTGAAGCCAACAGGATGCAGGTTCAAAGCAGTCCCATCCAAAAAGGGACAAAGAGCTGTCATTAACCCTCTGGGGTCGACGCACGCGCCGGCGCGTTTTGACGCATCATTTCCTGATAAGGCGGAAACAAACTTAAATTACTCCGTCAATTCTGATCGTACAGATAAAAGAAGTATATCATTCAAATCTGTAAAGGGTCTAGTTTTAGTGGTATACCATCATAATAACAAAACGTTGTGCTTTTTTTAAATAAAGAAAGCCGACAGGGTGCGCTCTCGGACTTTTCTGTCTCTGCCATTTCTCTTCACAGACGTGTAAATAAAACAACCAGAATCTCAGCGAATACTTGGCTCATAAAAATAAGAATTATATGGCTAGAAAGCTTGAAATGTTTTCTTTTGAGTGAAACAATTCAAGTCAAAAACAAATCATCACTTTTTATTTAATCCATATGAACGTAAGGAGAAGTCCATTTTTTCCTGTCTCACCTCATTACAGGTAATGCGGTCCCGCCTTGTACACTGTCCACTTTCCACATGTAAATAATCTCAGGTGAACCAGGTAAATATGTGCACACCCCCGAGAAATGACACAAAATATCAAACTTCATCATAGAATTTACTCACTTTTTCTGCGCGTTTGGATGATGGCGCGTTACGCACGTGAAGCGGCGCTCCTTACATTCCACACAGAGACAAACAGTTTAGCTTGTCCTCAGAGTAAAAACACTGATTTTAACTCAAATGAGGATCGTTTGGCTCCTCATTGTGTTGTATTGTGCTGCACTAATCCGTCCCATCTACATTGACTGAAAGGCTCATTATGCGCACCTTTGTCTGGACGTTCAGTGCGTCTTTTGTCTTCTCAGGTAAATCACATGACTATTCATCCTCAGACACACCCTCTTGCATATGGCCTTTCTGGACAAAAAGTGTCTTAGAAAATTTAAATCACTGTATTGTTTACTGTGAATGTGTGAACAAGATGACATTCACATCATTTGTGAAGTAAACACTTTAGCCTACAACATGCAGGTCTCCAAAGTCTTGTGAACCAATGTTCTGTTTGTGTTTTATGGTCTTATTTCAGTGAGTAAAAAATTGTAGTTTTTCACTAACCATGCATAAACACTTTTTTCTCAAAAACACAATAATGTATAAACTTGCTGCTCACATATTATTGTAGCCAATTTTGTGCTAATTACAGTGTTATCAGACTTTAGACATTAATATGTTTAAAAAACACTGAAAAAAGCACAAATGTCAGGACATGTCAAAATTTGTCCAGGCCCCAAAAACCCCCTCAGACCCCAGAGGATTAATATGAAAGCCAACATGCTGCTGCTTCAATAAAGATGGAGTGACTTCAGCTCTGAAACTCTGCCAGCTCCACCTGTGGCTCCATCTATACAAACTCATGTTGTGCAGCCACATTTCTCTGAGAGGAAAAACAGCCTTTCCCATGAAGATCCTCAGTGTGGATCAGTCTAATATCAGCCTCATGTCTGCAGTTTAGTGTCAGCACAACTTTCACATCACATTCATTTCAGCACACAACCTAAACATGGGGTCTGACCTCAGAGTCTCGAGTCTGCAGTCTGGACTCTGCAGTCCACCACACAGCTGCTGCACTCCTGGATCCTGCACGTCGTTCCAGCTCAGGTCCAGGTGTCTCAGATGGGAGGGGTTGGATTTCAGAGCTGAGGCCAGATAACCACAGCTGGTCTCTGACAAACTGCAGCTGTCCAACCTGAATAAAGAAGCAAAGATCAACTTCGTTTTTTATTATTGAACAAACATGAACAATGAATAGAACAACACAATATTATAAATACAACACAAGTGTCAATAGAAACTGGTCCATCCAGGCTGTTATGATGAAATTAGCTGAGGTGTGAATTGATGTCACATTAACATGAAGAAGAAAGTGCAGAAAGATGAAAAATCTCTGACTTTAATTCAAAGTCATTGTGAGAAACAGGAATTTCCATGTGATGTTTTAAATTCGATTCATATGGAGTTAAACTTTCCAACATCTGGTCATGTTGGGTGGGATTGGTTCATTTGACACAGTGGTGCTCGGCCTTTTAGCCTTGCTAGTCTTGGCCCATGAGGCAGCAACAGTAGCAAGGCAGGTTTTGACGCCACGCAGCATCTTCTTTCTTTAAAGCCAAAATATTTCCACACAACTGACACACTGTTCCTCTTTGGCACTAAAGTTTCCATAGAGTCGGGTTCTGTGGAGCCCGAGGCCACTGGACAACAGATCAAGGTCCAATAGCAAAATGGATCAAGGTAATGCTTTGTCTGTCAACTGATCTACTGTTTCTTACATGTTGGGACCAGAGGGTCCTCACAGGACTTTGTCCATTTCAACTGAGTGAATGAATGAGGGATTATTAGGCTGCACTAACTGGGACTCCCAACAGGTGAGTCCAAGGTGAACCAGCTCCAAATCCAATGGCAACATCTAAAAAGGGGCCAATAATCTAGTCCAGGACCTGTTTGGATTTCTGAGTGGTAGAAGCTGTCTGGAAGTTGAGGTTCAGCTTGTGCTTAGGGTTCACCAAGTAGTGCTTCTGGTTTGGCTTTGTCTCCAGGAAATCAATGGAAGTCAATGGAATGTCCTCTGAAGTGATGGAAACACACCTGTCTGTGTGTGTCCTCAACCATCAATATCAATGATCAAAGAAATATTTCTACTGCATCAAAGAAACTGGATCCATTTCCAACAAATATTAGTTCAGAGGATTTTCTGCTGACACGTGTGACTCTTTAGACACAATGAGACCAACTTTCTGTGAGACTCAGTCATTTGGGACTAAAGACTGAATTTAGCCTCAGAAAAATCCAAAGACAGGAAAAGAAAATCAACTTCAATAGAAGTTATGTCTGTGCAAACACTGAGTTCAAACAATAATCCAACACTAAAGATCTACAATAGGAAAAAACAGTCAGTGAACTGACCTCAGAGTCTCCAGTCTACAGTCTGGACTCTGCACTCCACCACACAGCTGCTGCACTCCTGGATCCTGCAGGTTCTTGTTGCCACTCAGTTCCAGTTCTCTCAGATGGGAGGGGTTGGACTTCAGAGCTGAGACCAGATAACCACAGCTGGTCTCTGACAAACTGGAGTTCCTGAACCTGAATAAAGAAGAAAAGAAGGAGATCCAATGTGACACTGATGTTGATGACAATGAGGATGATGGTGATGATGATGATGACAATTCTTCTTCTTTTCATTAGAATAATGAGATGAGATCAACTTGATTAATCCCTGAAGGGAAATGTAGAATGATAATAATGAGAAGAATAATATGAGAACAGTCAGAATAATAGTAATAATAGTCTGACTATATCATGATATTATTGTCAGCACATGGGAAGAGAAGCTGCTTTCCAGCCAACAGCAGAATCAATCTAGTTGATGGCTCATACTGTCACTGTGCAGCTTTAAAGTTTCCTGCTTAAAGTTTGTTGACCCAGTTCCAAAGTGCAGCAAAACAATGCATTGAATTGTTCCTCCTTATTCTATCTGAGCCAAGGAAGCTCCCCCAGGCTCTCCTGTTTCCTGTCTCTTCCCTCTCCGCATCTTCTTCTCTGGCTTTATTGGCTGCAGCCTCAGCACAGCACGGTCAAAACTTGGACAAACACTAGACAGTTTCAGTTGAAACAGTTTCAGCTTTGGACTGTTTCCACAGTTTGTTTAGAAACACAAAGGATTCAGAACAACTTCCTGACAGATGACATTTTTGGGACACTCTGTTCTTCAAAGCTTCTACAGAAAGAAACATCATTATTAATATGATTATTCAATATGAGTGAACACACATTATTGAAGACAGCTCAGTGAAATGAAGTGAAACTGAAGGAATCATTCTTAGTCTGCTGAGAATAGAAGAACAATGAAACACTGAATGGAACAACCAACATTCACAGGAGCTTTAGTTGTGGATTCAACATCTAAGATCTACAATAGTAACAGTCAGACAACTGACCTCAGAGTCTCCAGTCTACAGTGTGGACTCTGCAGTCCACCACACAGCTGCAGCACTCCTGGATCCTGAAGGTTGTTCAGATTCAGTTCCAGTTCTGTCAGATGGGAGGGGTTGGACTTCAGAGCTGAGGCCACGACTTCACAGTGAGTCTCTGAGAGTTCACAGCCAGAAAGTCTGTGAGGACACATATATTAGAAAAGCTGTTATTATGACAGAGACAATATATTGACTTGAACCACTTGATGTCAAATAGGGACATGTCCTGTTGTGTCTTCACATCAGTGGCTCAGCTGATCTTCTCTCAGTGGGTTGGACATGAAATAAGAATTCTTCTCACTCTCTGTCACACTGCACACGCTTCATCTTTGTTCTGCTTTCATCTTGGACAGGAAGCAGAGAAAACTCAGTTCCTTTGGAACTTCCACAACAGGCCTGTCCCTGTTTATTCCAATGTTGGACATTTGTTCACATGTGGCAGAAAAACATCAGTGTTTGAAGAGAAACAGAAGAAAAATTTGTCCCATGGAAAAACCACAGGAAAGAAAAAGAAGAACTGTGTTCATTCACTGGACAGAGAGAAAAAAACAACAGGAACATCTGCAGCTTTTGGACTGACACCATTTGGAACAGCTCAAGAACATCTGGGACAAAATCCAGCTGCTGTCATTCTCACAATAAACAAGAGGAACATTATGGTGATGATCACCCAAGTGAAAAATCAATCTATTGTTTCAGACTTCAATTCTACTTTTAGCAGATAAAGTGTGTTCACACATTTTACCAAGTGTATTTGTGCTTGTGTTGAAACGTAGTAAAAGTACATTTTTGGTGAGTCTCCAAAGTACAAGATTAGTCAAAGAGTTACTGAGACAAAAAAAGCAGATTCAAAGTAAATGTTTGCAAAGTATATTGAAATGATCTCATTACTTCATTAGTCATTTAGCAGATTTCTTCAAAGTGCACTTTACTTTCAACAGATTTTGAAGTATATTTAGTGATATTTTCCAAAAGTCTGTTCATGGTTTGTGTTTTTACTTCAAATTGTGTCATTCTCTTCCAAATATAATCAGGGTATCTGCAGGTTTCTAAGAGCTAGATTTAAGACTTTTTAAGACTTTTTTAATACCACGCTGAATGAAATTTAAGACCAGTTTTGTAGATAAAATGCCAGGTGTTTTCCGACAGGTTTCCGCAGCCGCTTTGTCTTATTCACATTGCATGTGGGTCTCCAAAGCTTTCATACCCATTGTTCCGAGTTTAAAATTCTTTTTGCACAGCCTGCACCGGACCTCGAACACGTTGCCACTAACTGGACTTAACCACGGTGCAAAATTATGGTTTTGTAACCAATTGTCATTAAATTTACATTTACCCATGGCAAAAGACTAATGCTGAAACTTTCCCGCAGTTCACGCAGCTGCCGGAAAGCATGTGTTAAATACACTCCCCTCAAACGCATATTTTAGTTGGTTCCGCCTATTTCGTTCTGCGTAACAAATACACGAAAGGTTTTCAAATTGATTTCAAGATGAAAATAAAATCTTCTTTATGGGGTCAGTTAGATTTCATTTTAAGACCTTTGAAACGTGAATTTAAGACATTTTAATGCTAATTAAGGCCTTAGTTTTATAATATGGAATTTAAGACTTTTTAAGGATCCCCGGACACCCTGATAATACTATGCCTCCATTTAACTTGAGCTCTATTTCAGTATACTTATTTAAAGTACACAATGTATGTGTGCCTGGCTGTGGGAAAGTGGACTCTTGGAAGTGGTCTAATTCCTGTGGACAAAGTTTCACTTCAAAATACTCTTTCATACTACATGTTCACTTCACTTCATGTATTTTGGATGTTTGGACAGAATTCTTCGGAGAACTATGCAGAATCCTGAAGACCACTAAAATCCATGTTAGTCCCATAGTGGTGCAGCCAAATAATACTTTGACCTCACTAATAGAAAACACAAACTGTTGTTCCTGTTTATTGTTATTGTTGTTACCTTGAATGACTTGTTTTGTTCCAAAGCCCTTAAATGGCTGGATTTAATAGTGTTAGAGTTCAAATCAATATTTGTTGGACTGATGTGTTTTGGACTTTGTGTAGGAGTTCAGATTATTTTCAATCCTTTTAGAACGTCTTCAAAGTGCACTGGGCTTTTCAAAGTAAGAGCATTTGAGAACATTCTAACAAGAAGTAGTGCTTTTAGTCCAACATCATTTGATTGGAATATAAGTAAAGTATATACATTTCTATTTTTTGGGCAGCAAAAGTACCCAATAATACGTGAAAAATAGGTTTTTCATGTACTAAAGCAGATTTATAGTGCAGCTTCCAGCAACTTCACTGGTTTCATTTTAACACAACTTCAAGTATTTCAAAGTATTTCAAAAGTATACTCAATATACTTTTAGAAAATATACAACAATAGATTTTTTTCACTTGGGCACATCTCGACTTACTTAGCCTTTCTGCAGTTCCTCACAGCTGGAATCAGTCTCTGTCGTCCCTGGGCTGATGTGTTGTACTTAATCAGGTCCAACTCATCCAGAACCTCCTCTGACATCTGCAGCATGTAGGCCAGAGCTGAGCACTGGATCTCAGAGAGTTCCTTCTCTGATCTGTTCCCTGACTTCAGGAACTCTTGGATCTCCTGATGGACTGAGTGGTCATTCAGCTCCATCAGACAGTGGAAGATGTTGATGCTTCTGTCAGGAGAGATATCAACTCTGTTCATCTTCTTCAGGTTGTTGATGGCTCTCTGGATGGTTTCTGGACTGGTCTTTGTCTGACCCAGCAGGCCTCCTAAGACTTTCTGGTTGGACTCCAGACAGAGGCCATGAAGGAAGCGGGCAAACAGGTCCATGTGGCCACTTTTACATCTCAGCGATTTCTCCATGGCTCTCAAGAGGAAGTTATTCAGAGACCTCCTGCATTCGCAGTTGGAGTAACAGTGAACCGTGTAGACTGCAGCCAGAAACTCCTGAACACTCAGATGAACAAAGCAGTAGACTGATTTCTGGGAGATCACACTCTCTCTTTTGAAGATCTCTGTACAGACTTCCGAGTACACCGAGGCCTCTGGGACATCCAGACCACACTGTTCCAGGTCTTCTTGGTAGAACATGATGTTTCCTTCCTTCAGATGTTCAAACGCCAGCCTCCCCAGCTTCAGAAGAACTTCCACGTCAGCCTCCTTCAGCTGCAGTGGACTCGTCTCATGTCCCTCACGGTACTTGTGCGTCTTCCTGTTTGTCTGAACCAGCAGGAAGTGTGAGTACAGGTCAGTCAGGGTCTTGGGCAGCTCTACTCTCTGCTCTGTGGTCAACATGTGCTCCAGAACTGTAGCAGTGATCCAGCAGAAGACTGGGATTTGACACATGATGTGGAGGCTCCTGGATGCCTTGATGTGTGAGATGATTCTGCTGGACAGCTCTTCATCCCTGGACTTCCTCCTGAAGTACTCATCCTTCTGGGCGTCAGTGAAGCCTCGGACTTCTGTCAGCCTGTCCACACACGTAGGAGGGATTCGATTGGCCGCTGCGGGTCGCGAAGTTATCCAGACCAGAGCCGAGGGAAGCAGATTCCCCTGGATCAGGTTTGTCAACAGCTCGTTGACCGAGGCCTCCCGTGTGACATCAGACACCACCTTCCTGTTGTTGAAATCCAGTGAAAGTTTGCTTTCATCCAGGCCGTCCAAGATGAACAGAACTTTACTGACAGCCAGCCGCTCTGCTGTGACCTTGTGTAATGTTGGATGGAAAACATGGAGCAGCCTGAGAAGACTGATCTGCTCATCTTTGATCAGGTTCAGCTCCCTGAACGAAAGCAGGACCAGCAGACTGACATCTTGGTTTACTGAGCCCTCTGCCCAGTCCAGACTGAACTTCTGCACTGAGAAGGTTTTTCCAACACCAGCGACACCGTTGGTCAGAACCACTCTGATGGGTCTCTGCTGGTCAGGGGAGGCTTTAAAGATCTCGTGGCACTTGATTGGAGTGTCATGGAGGGTCTCCATCTTGGAAGTGATCTCCAGCTGCCAGACCTCATGTTGGGTATTAACCTCTTCATTCAGTCCCTCTGTGATGTAGAGCTCAGTGTAGATCGTTTTGAGGAGGGTTCCACTTCCTGCTGGATCAGGTCCTTCAGTCACATGTTCACATCTCGTCTTCAGACTGGTCTTATGCTGATCTAAAACCTCCTGCAGACCAGAGTCCACTGGAAGACAAGAAAAAGGGTCCAATCAAACAGACGTTTGTGTGACACAGAATCTCGACTGTGAAGGACCAACTCAAATGCAGAACAATCAGTGGGTCTTACTGGTTCTGAGTCTTTTTCCACACTGGGGACAGGGACAGTCTCCTGCTGAACCAGACCGATCCCTATATGAGGTGGTGCACTGTCTGCAGAACCAGTGTCCACAGCTGGTAGAGACTGGATCCTTCAGGAGGTCCTGACACAAAGAACAGCTGGACAGCCGCTGCTCCTCAAAGACCTGAGTCCTGGTCCTGTCCCTGTGGACATGAAGCAAACTGGGATTAGTTGAGGTGGAGACATGTTGAGTGAGGAAATGTTCTTATTTTTTGACTGGACAGAAGCTGGAAACTCCCAGCTGTCTCCCAGCTAGCTTTAACCCTCTGGGGTCTGAGGGGATTTTTGGGGCCTGGACAAATTTTGACATGTCCTGACATTTGTGCTTTTTTCAGTGTTTTTTTAAACATATTAATGTCTAAAGTCTAATAACACTGTAATCAGCACAAAATTGGCTACAATAATATGTGAGCAGCAAGTTTATACATTATTGTGTTTTTGAGAAAAAAGTGTTTATGCATGGCTAGTGAAAAACTACAATTTTTTACTCACTGAAATAAGACCATAAAACACAAACAGAACATTGGTTCACAAGACTTTGGAGACCTGCATGTTGTAGGCTATGTTGGTTCTACTCAAACATTTAACAAGAGACACGTTGCATCTTTTCAGGCTGGGATCAGCTCGTGGCTGCAAGAAGACGTCTCTTCTTGGGTTTGTGGCTGCAGCCCCGAGCCTCACACAGACTTCTTTATTTATAGCAAACAAGGTTACACAATAGTTGCACAGAAGACCTTTAACATATATCACGTTCGCCTTAGAAACAAGGAAACTGGCTTTTGTCCCTATAGATTCATGAAGTTCAAACAGGGGACACTTGGTGTCACAAGTTCCTTGCCCCAGAGCGGGTCTGTTTCACTTCCTAAACGCATACATTCTTTCAACATATGCACAACTGACATGTGTTGAGCTGTCAACATTCAAAGCAGTCAAAAGTTCAATGTCTCAACAAGATCACATGTACATTTACTTATAGCGGTGAATAAATTCTATGATAAACAATTTAGACTTTTGATCCTAACAGGCTAAAGTGTTTACTTCAGAGTGCTGTGAATGTCATCTTGTTCACACATTCACAGTAAACAATACACTGATTTAAATTTTCTAAGACACTTTTTGTCCAGAAAGGCCATATGCAAGAGGGTGTGTCTGAGGATGAATAGTCATGTGATTTACCTGAGAACACAAAAGACGCACTGAACGACCAGACAAAGGTGCGCATAATGAGCCTTTCAGTCAATGTAGATGGGACGGATTAGTGCAGCAAAATACAACACAATGAGGAGACAAACGATCCTCATTTGAGTTAAAATCAGTGTTTTTACTCTGAGGACAAGCTAAACTATTTGTCTCTGTGAGGAATGTAAGGAGCGCCGTTTCACGTGCGTAACGCGCCATCATCCAAACGCGCCGAAAAAGTGAGTAAATTCAATGATGAAGTTTGATATTTTGTTGTTATTATGATGGTATACCACTAAAACTAGACCCTTTACAGATTTGAATGATATACTTCTTTTATCTGTACGATCAGAATTGACGGAGTAATTTAAGTTTGTTTCCGCCTTATCAGAAAAAGATGCGTCAAAACGCGCCGGCGCGTGCGTCGACCCTCTGGGGTTAAGTGTTTAAGACACTACAGTCTGGAAACGAAGTGCATTTGACCGTTTCTTTCTAACAAGCTGTGAACAAGAACTTTTTATCTGTCTTTTCATCAGAAGTTTCTCTTCTAAAACAAATCATCTGTTGAACACTCATATCTAACAGGTTCCTTATACTGGGCTATGAAATGGAGATTGATCCCAAAGTGCATGTCAAAATGAGCCACGCTGGAACCAGAAACCTGCAAAGAAGCTCCAGAAGCAGGGTGTGGACTTCCCAGAGCCCATGAATCTGAAGCAGATTTAGTTCTGAATCAGAAGCCACAGCTTGCAGAGCTTCTACCAATCAGACGATGGCAGCCAGCTCAGGAAACACATACAGGACTTCCACCCCTTGGTCTGCAGAGGTCATTCAGAAGCTTAGTCAAAGTTTCTTTAAGTCGTGTCGTCTGCGTCTTTTCGTACTTGGGTTTTAATCTTCAAGTTGTTTTGGCCTTTTTAGTTCCACTCCATGTGTAAACAGGAAGAACAGAACCTTTCTGTAAATGAGTCTAAACTAAGTTTTATCTGTAGCCTGTAGGAGGTCACACACTCACTAACAAACACTCTCACAACACCTGGTGAATGACTGACTGTACAAAGAGCTGCAGTGTTTAATGAGGACTGACAGCAGCCAGTGTGTATGAAGAGGTGTGTGTGTGGGGGGGGGGGGGGGGGGGGGACTTTGCATCGTTGGAGGAGGGGGAGGAATCTGATGTGGCACATGGAGACACAGAAAGTATTTCCATGGTAGCAGATGCAGGTGCTGCACAGACAAAGTAAATCCTTAGCCCTGCACAATAAACAATGAATGACACTGTGCTAATGCTGATACAACAAAGCTCTAGAGGGGAATCTAGAAACAGGTTGGACTGTGATAACACAGGCTGATTCAAACTGGGCTTCCTTCAACATCAACTGATGTTCTAGACTGGATGTTCACGTCCTTTCTCACTCGCTGTGAACTGCAGTGAAAAAACCAACCAGTCAACTGAGGTGTGCAGGGGGGGGGGCTGTTACCACGGAGATGGTTTGCCACCTGGAAGCTGTGAATTCCTTCTGACGACTGCATTTAAATGCAGATGAAGAGCTTCGGTCTATTGTTTCTGTCGGGGACTACACTAACTACTGACACAGCCTCTTAGAAACTCCAACCACAAATATGTTGATTGGCGTCAGTCGGCCTGAATATCTGATCCTCCAGCACAAAAGTCCGTTTTCTGCCCACAGCCTAAATTTGATATATTCTATATATATTTAAAGTTGGATATCTCCTCTCAACCATAGAGTGCAGCTCAAAGGGAAGCCAATGGGTCTCCTGCACAACAGCACAACAGATAAACCTCACACACACTAAATATATGTTTGCTCACTAATGGAAAATAATCAATACATACAATACCCAGATAAACAAATATGGACTTGGATATGAAAAGCAGCCTGATCTACACAATACATGCGAACCAACTAACCCAACCCCAACAGGGACCATTGTCTTGAGAAACCAGCATTTCAAGACTCTCACAACTCCAGCTCCTACAGTCCACCTGGACCACGAACTGGAGCCTCGAACAGTGAAACCATAAAGAAAATAAGAGTCAGACTTACCCTTCCACACAAACCAACACTGCTCCACCACACCACCACACTTCCGGTCCACTGTAACCGGCGTTAACTGGCTCCACCCGTCCTCTGTATTGTGTTCAAAAGAAGAGCGGGCACACGTGAACTGCTGCTGATAGAGGATTTATGGCCTCTGTGTCTGAATGGAACAGAAAGAAAACAACTGTGGGAAATTATGTCGACGCGTGATTATTCCACCTGGACGAAACAAGACCAGTTAGCTGGTTAGCCAACATCATTGTGCTCTGCTAACACACTTAACGCACTTACTCCGACTCATCCCACCGTTCTCCACAATAAAATGACCAAACCCCGTTCACTCATGCACAAAACGATTTCTAATACAACGAGTAATACTTAGTTCTAGTACTTAATGAAACTGATGCTAATCTTTACAAACTTATATCGAAGAAGCACCGCTGACCACTTACCTCACCTCTGCGTACTCAGCACAGACTGAGGGACGCGGGCTGAGCGGAAATGACATCATCACGTAAAAGATACGACGCCCCTTACCCTGATGATGCAAATAAAATACAAATCTAAATTAAAAAATTTTGCACAAGCGACTATTATTAAATAGACATGGAAATCGAGAGGAAGGATAATTAGTGGAATACATTATTCTAAACTGCATGTACCCACTTTTATTAACATCCCTTACATTTACCCCTCCTGAAGTTCTGGTCGTTCAGTGCGTCTTAAACCCCTCCTGAGGTTCAGTCCTGAGGCCAGATACTTCTTCGGAACAACCCCCGACAGGCTCATCTCTGCCGAAATCATGTTCACAGCCAGTCCTATGACTTTGCGTTGAACAATCAATCTCCAAATCATCATCACTCACAGAGGCTTGACCATCAGTTCCCTTCTGTCCATCATGCAGCCATATTCTCATTGCATCAACATCACCCTTCTTCAATGGGTTAATCAACTCAGGCGCACAGGACTCAGTCTCCACATCCTCATCACTTAAGGCTGAATGTCCTCATCATCTTGAGGTGATTCCACAGGCAGAAAACTAATGTCCAAAATCGAGTTTCGACCTTTGATTTACCGTCCCGCCAATCAGCTTGTAAGAATAAGAATAATAACAATAAGAAAACCTTTATTTGTCCTGAAATTGGGAAATTGCATTGTTGCAACAGTAAGTACAGTACACAGCAGAGAGCCAGAAGTAGCAAGATGTGAGATAACTAAGAAATTAAAAATATTAAAAAAGTACTAAGTGGAATAAAACTATGAAGCTACAAAAACTATAAGTACATACAATATGTGCCTATGAGTATGTACAGTAAATGGACATCATTGGATATATAAATAAATACCAGGTAAAGTGACTACAGTATATTGCACTGATGTGATTTACATTATACTATACTATTGTACATGATTACGGCAGATGAATGACAAATGTCATATGTCCTTGTATATGTTTGTTTGAAGGTTTCGATCAGTTACAGTATCAACAGTAGGGTCCCACTTATCGGCCAGTCTTCTCTTTCCTCTTTCACTCTTGCAAAAAGCAAATGTCAAAGTAATGTAAATGTAACCAGTGCCTACAAAAACATAAGATCTAATGACTTTTCCAAACCTAAAATGACTTAAAAGTAGTGTCAAAATGAAACATCATTATTATTATTTCTAAATAAATGAATAAATTAATTAATCACCATCAAATGGTGATAAATTAATTAATGACCACCACCAAAAGTTACACATTTAAATATTTTTTAGTGTACTTTTATGTCAGTAGAAATTGTGCCCGTCTCTATCAACTTTTTTAATGCGTAAGAGGCATAGTTTTGGTCAGATATAATTCAGGGGACCCTTTTACCACCTTCTCATTGTTCCTCATGTCAGGGGACCATTCTAGCTCTGGGGAGGTTTGAATGTTTGTTTCATTTCATAGCTACTTATTAAAACCTCAGGGAGGGACTCCCTGGACGGGATTTGTCTCTGAGGATTTTGTTCCATTGACTGTTTTACCTCTCGGGGTCCTACTGAAAGTCAGAGGCCCTGGTATAAACTGAGGATCCACAGGTTTTCACCAAAACCTACAGTTGGTCTCTAAACAGTGATGCTGCTTTTCGCGTGATGATTGTAATGTAATGCCATGAAAATCTATAAGAAACAGCACAGAGCTGGTTCTGTGCCTCCAACACTCTCACTCCCAGCCCTAATATGGGCCCCCCAGCCTGGCTATAGCCCCCAGCTTCACCACAGGACCAGACTCCATCACAATATCTGTCATCTGAAAACCAGGTCAGAGCCAATTGATCAATCAAGACATCTGCAACTGATCAATATCATAAGTGGGTACCTACAATCAGCCAGCAGGTAATCAGCAGCTCACCAATAGTGAAAAGTGAAGAATCAGTCATCAATCAAGACAAACGTCCTAAACGTCCAAAGGAAATGGAGAATAAAATTCAAAGAGAATCAAATGGAGAATAATGTAATAAACAGATACTTATGAAGACAGAAAATCAAACTGGGGGGAAACACAAACCAGATGTTGGACAGCTGTTCTACAGACAAAACTCAGACCAGTGAGGTCTTTGTGGAAGCTAAAGTGGATCCTCCTAGTTTTAATCTCAGTCTCAAAAGGGTCAAAGGTTAAAATCATCATCTTTACATTACACTCATAACAACATGAACAGGATTTGTTGCAAGAACAGTTGTGGTGAGCAACTAAAGGTTAGTCCCAGATTTCAGGTTTAGACTCAGGTCCAGGTCCAGACTGAGGTCCAGGTCCAGCTTGATAGAGATCATGACCACTTCCCCCTGCAGAGAGAGCAGAGGTCAGAAACAAGAGGTCACAGATACTCACTTCATCAGCAACAGTCGTCTTCACATCAACTCAAACGCATGATCACAACAAGCTTCTGACAGGCTGATCTGATTGGCTGTTGTCTCTCTCTCTGTCTTTCTGTTCAATCCTGAAGCCTGTCCCTGTTCTCCTCTCACAGCTTCACTGAGAAGGTTGGAGCATTACAGGAAATCCTGGATCTTTGCTTTGATACTGACTGGATTTAGTCCAATCCTGCTAAAAGCACCATGGACTAACTCCAGCCCTCTACTGACCTCAGAGTCTGCAGGCTGGACTCTGGACAAGATCACACAGCTGCTGCACATCTGATTCCTGCAGGTTCTTGTTCCACCTCAGGTCCAGATGTCTCAGATGGGAGGGGTTGGACTTCAGAGCTGAGACCAGATAACTACAGCTGGTTTCTGACAAACTGTAGCCCCTCAACCTGAATAAAGAAGCAAAGATGTGACATTAGAAACCAAAGTTCCTCTTGAAAGTGTTGAATGTTTCAGAATGTGTTCAGAGCTGAAGAACGTTTAGAAATTCTGCCAGCTCCACCTGTGGCTCCATCTATACAAACTCATGTTGTGCAGCCACATTTCTCTGAGAGGGAAAACAGCCTTTCCCATGAAGATCCTCAGTGTGGATCAGTCTAATATCAGCCTCATGTCTGCAGTTTAGTGTCAGCACAACTTTCACATCACATTCATCTCAGCACACAACCTAAACATGGGGTCTGACCTCAGAGTCTCCAGTCTACAGTCTGGACTCTGCAGTCCACCACACAGATGCTGCACTCCTGGATCCTGCAGGTCGTTCTCACTCAGGACCAGTTCTCTCAGATGGGAGGGGTTGGACTTCAGAGCTGAGGCCAGATAACCACAGCTGGTCTCTGACAAACTGCAGCTCCACAACCTGAATAAAGAAGCAAAGAAGGAGATCCAATGTGACACTGATGTTGATGACAATGAGGATTGGTGATAATGATGATGACAATTCTTCTTCTTTTCATTAGAATAATGAGATGAGATCAACTTGATTAATCCCTGAAGGGAAATGTAGAATGATAATAATGAGAAGAATAATATGAGAACAGTCAGAATAATAGTAATAATAGTCTGACTGTATCATGATATTGCAGTTTTCTTCCTAATAAGAAGATTTCTTGTTGTCAGCCACTTTAACATTGGAAATCCACAGTTTGAACATTAGAACTGCACTGTGCTTACACGCAGCTGAGTAAAAAAGGGAAAGAATGATTCCATTCAAATGACTTGGAACTAAAAGTTCAATAAAAACTGTCCTGTACTTAAATGTAAAAACTACTCAAAGATTCAATGACAATGTGTTGTTTTAACATGAAGTTATATTTAATTTAGTGATTCCTCTGTGTACCACTAGAGGGAGCCTGAGTACCACTACTGGGACCCGTACCACACTTTGAGAACTGCTTCTTTAAATCAATGTGTTGTATAAGGCGCCATATAAATGAACGTGATGTGACTGGAGTGTCGATTGCAGAGCTGGTGCAAATGTCTCCACATCAACTCAACAGCCTTCGGGACTCACATTTCAGAGCGACACATTTCAATAAGAACTAAAAACAGCTGGCAGCGAACATTCAATCAACATTTCTATGGACTGACCTGCTTCTGATCCCCGAAGTGCCGTCTTGTGTGTAGATCCAGCTGCTTCTCCTTCCACTTTGACAGGTTTACAACAGGCTCTGGACCTGGACAAGTGATGGTCCTTTGGATCTCTGGCCAGACTTTCTTCCTAATCTTCTTTGTTGAGCCAAATATCTTGAAACTTGCATTTTCCAGGCATCACGTTACAGCGGTTTCAGCCTATTTTTGCCTGTTTCACGGTGAGTCTTAAACGTTTAGGGACCATCGATGTAGTTTAATACACGTAACTAACGTGGATCAACCAAGTTAGTATGTGTGTATTGTAATGTATGGCCATAAAGTGTTGGAGAAATATTTTTTCCAGAAAACTTCTTGCACAAAATAAATCCAAGTACTTTCAAGGATCTGTATCTATGTGTGTTTATTTACAAAACTTTAAAAGGGCCTTGAATCAAAGATGAAAGGACCTGGGTATATATACAACACAAGTGTAGACACGTTATCCCTCCCAAGAATGAATGAAAGAAAAAAATACATAAACAAAAATCCAGAATGTAATTTCAAAATAAAGGCCTCACTGAAAAACAGTTACAGGAAAGTGAGTAAATCTGGGTTTTTTGCCAGTTTTTCCTCAGAAGCAACTCAGAGAAAGGCCTCACCATGTGGGGGTTTTACACCATGTCAAGGGGTCACTTGAATGTTTGTTTGACCCATTTCTGGTATGTGGTTTTGTCTCTTTTATTGGGTTAGTGTTTTATGGTTGTAGAGGGTTGTAAATAACTGCCAACAGTTGGTGTTTGTTTAGTGCTGGTAGAGGCCTGAAGATAGAGGATACCTGAACAAACATGTAGGGTCTTCTCCAATCTGAGTCCACCCCTTGTGACAAAGTGTATATAAACCTGATGTTGTAACACCGGTCAGAGGATTTCTGTAAAGGCTCCTCTCCGGGCCCGTGATTAAACTTGTGATGATTCATCACACTTGTGGTAATTTCTGAGAATTAGCATCTCTCAAAGTTAAAGAAATTTCCACGACAACCACCACCACCGAAGAAGAAGTGGGTGAGAGGTAGAAGAAGAGAAGGATGAAGATGTGATGCAGTAACCAAAGGTGTGTTGATCAGAAACTCCAGGTTCAGTCCTCTGTGCACAGTAGATAGAAAGTAGGTTATTTGCTGAAGCTGAAAAAAAATCAAGTAGAAAACATATAATGACTGAGCCACATTTATAGTGTGAGCTGAAGAAACTGATCGATGACAGTGACATCCTATGAAAACCTTCAGGAGTATGGGACTGTGCTGGATTCAAACAAAGTGGCTTTACATTAAACTGGACAATGAGGAGCAGAATTAAGCAGGATTTGAAAAACCAGCTGAAGAAGCCCATAGGTCTGATCTAAGCCTGTTTTAGATTAGAAGGATCAGGGAACCGCTGAGACTCTGCCTTTTCATTCTGTCCTCATCCTCCTCACATGTCAGCCTGTCAATCATTTTGACAGCTGCTTTAATAACTGGACAGATGGAAACCTTCTATAACCAACCTGGTTTCATACTTGGTACTTCCTTCATGATAACAAATGCACTTTGAAGACTTTTGCTGACTGTTTCTCTGTTTTTGTCCTGTAGAAAAAACTGGTTAATAACCAATAACCAGCTGATACAGTTAATACAAGTGAGCAACAACAACTGGAGGAGACCAAAGTCCAGGTTTTGATGTAGATCCAGGTCCAGACTCAGGTCCAGCTTTATGAAGACCATCAACACTTCCAGCTGCAGAGAGAAGCAGAGAGAGCAGAGGTCAGAAACCAGAGGTCACAGAGACTCACTTCATCAGCAACAGTCGTCTTCACATCAACTCAAACACATGATCACAACAAGCTTCTGGCTGATCTGATTGGCTGACTGTTGTCTCTCTCTCTGTCTTTCTGTCCAATCCTGAAGCCCATCCCTGTTCTCCTCTCACAGCTTCACTGAGAAGGTTGGAGCGTTACAGGAAATCCTGGATCTTTGCTTTGATACTGACTGGGTTTAGTCCAATCCTGCTAAAAGCAGCATGGACTGACTCCAGCCCTCTACTGACCACAGAGTCTGCAGGCTACAGTCTGGACTCTGGACAAGATCACACAGCTGCTGCACATCTGGTTCCTGCAGGTTCTTGTTCCACCTCAGATCCAGATGTCTCAGATGGGAGGGGTTGGACTTCAGAACTGAGACCAGATAACCACAGCTGGTCTCTGACAAACTACAGCCCCTCAACCTGAATAAAGAAGCAAAGATTAACTTCCTGTTTTCTTATTGAACAAACATGAACAATGAAAAGAACAACACAATATTATAAATACAACACAAGTGTCAATAGAAACTGGTCCATCCAGGCTGTTATGATGAAATTAGCTGAGGTGTGAATTGATGTCACGTTAACATGAAGAAGAAAGTGCAGAAAGATGAAAAATCTCTGACTTTAACTCAAAGTCATTGTGAGAAACAGGAATTTCCATGTGATGTTTTAAATTCGATTCATATGGAGTTAAACTTTCCAACATCTGGTCATGTTGGGTGGGATTGGTTCAATTGACACTGTGGTGCTCGGCCTTTTAGCCTTGCTAGTCTTGGCCCATGAGGCAGCAACAGTAGCAAGGCAGGTTTTGATGCCACGCAGCATCTTCTTTCTTTAAAGCCAAAATATTTCCACACAACTGACACACTGTTCCTCTTTGGCACTAAAGTTTCCATAGAGTCGGCTTCTGTGGAGCCTGAGGCCACTGGACAACAGATCAAGGTCCAATAGCAACATGGATCAAGGTAATGTTTTGTCTGTCAACTGATCTACTGTTTCTTACATGTTGGGACCAGAGGGTCCTCACAGGACTTTGTCTATTTCAACTGACTGAATGAGGGATTATTAGGCTGCACTAACTGGGACTCCCAACAGGTGAGTCCAAGGTGAACCACCTGCTCCAAAATCCAATGGCAACATCTAAAAAGGGGCCAATAATCTAGTCCAGGACCTGTTTGGATTTCTGTGTGGAAGAAGCTGTCTGGAAGTTGAGGTTCAGGTTGTGCTTAGGGTTCACCAAGTAGTGCTTCTGGTTTGGCTTTGTCTCCAGGAAATCAATGGAAGTCAATGGAATGTCCTCTGAAGTGATGGAAACACACCTGTCTGTGTGTGTTCTCAACCATCAATATCAATGATCAAAGAAATATTTCTACTGCATCAAAGAAACTGGATCCATTTCCAACAAATATTAGTTCAGAGGATTTTCTGCTGACACATGTGACTCTTTAGACACAATGAGACCAACTTTCTGTGAGAGTCATTTGGGACTAAAGACTGAATTTAGCCTCAGAAAAATCCAAAGACAGGAAAAGAAAACTTCTATAGAAGTTATGTCTGTGCAAACACTGAGTTCAAACAATAATTCAACACTAAAGATCTACAATAGGAACAAACAGTCAGTGAACTGACCCCAGAGTCTCCAGTCTACAGTCTGGACTCTGCAGTCCACCACACAGATGCTGCACTCCTGGATCCTGCAGGTCGTTGTTCCAGCTCAGGTCCAGATGTCTCAGATGGGAGGGGTTGGACTTCAGAGCTGAGACCAGATAACCACAGCTGGTCTTTGACAAACTGCAGCTCCTCAACCTGAATAAAGAAGCAAAGAAGGAGATCCAATGTGACACTGATGTTGATGACAATGAGGATGGTGATGATGATGATGACAATTCTTCTTCTTTTCATTAGAATAATGAGATGAGATCAACTTGATGAATCCCTGAAGGGAAATGTAGAATGATAATAATGAGAAGAATAATATGAGAACAGTCAGAATAATAGTAATAATAGTCTGACTATATCATGATATTATTGTCAGCACATGGGAAGAGAAGCTGCTTTCCAGCCAACAGCAGAATCAATCTAGTTGATGGCTCATACTGTCACTGTGCAGCTTTAAAGTTTCCTGCTTAAAGTTTGTTGACCCAGTTCCAAAGTGCAGCAAAACAATGCATTGAATTGTTCCTCCTTATTCTATCTGAGCCAAGGAAGCTCCCCCAGGCTCTCCTGTCTCCTGTCTCTTCCCTCTCTGCATCTTCTTCTCTGGCTTTATTGGCTGCAGCCTCAGCACAGCACAGAGGTAAAGCAGCAGCAGCAGCAGCAGCAGCTCAGACACTAAACACAGCTCAACCACCTGGACACATGATTTCATCTGTGTGTCTCTATGCTCCACATGTGCTTTCATTTCTATGGGATCAACTTTATAGAGACACTGTGAATTTGTTCTTCACAATGAGATTTGGATTAGGGAACAAACTGGGTGGACAGTGTCAGGACCAAAAGCCTCTGGCTTCAGTTCAGGAACAAAAACTACTCAAAGCTTCTTCACACAGCATCAGGATTTGAGGCCTTGGCAATGACAACAGGCTGAGAACTGCTTTCTAATGGCCCAGTCCCAATGCACAGACCAGATCATGTCCTTGTGTTGGGACTGATCCCCACTGTGTCATTGGCCACTAAACACAAGTTTTGGAATCCCATTCATAGATTGTTGATAACTGACTGTGTCATATGTTTTCTCTGAATTTTTCATCAAGTGAGAAAAATCAGATAGAAATGCAGAGAAAATCCAACATTATCGTCAGCAAACTGATGCTTATTGTGTGGTTTTTGGGACAAAGCAAGACCCAATGTCCACTACAGGGACATGTTCTTCCCCAAAAAGAAAGAGAACTTTGTTTCTCATGTCCCAAAGTCTACACTTCTATTCCAAAATGGAAATATTCCAACCTTTTTCCTTCTGGCTCTCAGGAGGATGTCAGATATTAGTCTGGTCCAATATTGACATATTGTTGGGATCCAAACTTGGACAAACACTGGACAGTTTCAGTTGAAACACTTTCAGCTTTGGACTGTTTCTACAGTTTGTTTAGAAACACAAAGGATTCAGAACAACTTCCTGACAGATGACATTTTTGGGACACTCTGTTCTTCAAAGCTTCTATAGAAAGAAACCCATCATTATTAATATGACTATTCAATATGAGTGAACACACATTATTGAAGACAGCTCAGTGAAATGAAGTGAAACTGAAGGAATCATTCTTAGTCTGCTGAGAATAGAAGAACAATGAAAACACTGAATGGAACAACCAACATTCACAGGAGCTTTAGTTTTGGATTCAACATCTAGGATCTACAATAGTAACAGTCAGTGAACTGACCTCAGAGTCTCCAGTCTACAGTGTGGACTCTGCAGTCCACCACACAGCTGCTGCACTCCTGGATCCTGCAGGTTGTTCCAGCTCAGGTCCAGTTCTGTCAGATGGGAGGGGTTGGACTTCAGAGCTGAGGCCACGACTTCACAGTGAGTCTTTAAGAGTCCACAGTCTGAAAATCTGTGAGGACACATATATTAGAAAAGCTGTTATTATGACAGAGACAATATATTGAGTTGAATCACTTGATGTCAAACAGGGACATGTCCTGTTGTGTCTTCACATCAGTGGTTCAGCTGATCTTCTCTCAGTGGGTTGGACATGAAATAAGAATTCTTCTCACTCTCTGTCACACTGCACACGCTTCATCTTTGTTCTGCTTTCATCTTGGACAGGAAGCAGAGAAAACTCAGTTCCTTTGGAACTTCCACAACAGGCCTGTCCCTGTTTATTCCAATGTTGGACATTTGTTCACATGTGGCAGAAAAACATCAGTGTGTGAAGAGAAACAGAAGAAAAATTTGTCCCATGGAAAAACCATTGGAAAGAAAAAGAAGAACTGTGTTCATTCACTGGACAGACAGAAGAAAACAACAGGAACATCTGCAGCTTTTGGACTGACACCATTTGGAACAGCTCAAGAACATCTGGGACAAAATCCAGCTGCTGTCATTCTCACAATAAACAAGAGGAACATTATGGTGATGATCACCCAAGTGAAAAATCAATCTATTGTTTCAGACTTCAATTCTACTTTTAGCAGATAAAGTGTGTTCACACATTTTACCAAGTGTATTTGTGCTTGTGTTGAAACGTAGTAAAAGTACATTTTTGCTGCTGTCTTTAGTCCCATTTTTGCTGCTGTCTTTAGTCCCATTTTTGCTGCTGTCATTATCACATTAAACAAGATGAACATTATGGTGATGATCACATCTGGACTTACTCAGCCTTTCTGCAGTTCCTCACAGCTGGAATCAGTCTCTGTCGTCCCTGGACTGATGTGTTGTACTTCTTCAGGTCCAACTCATCCAGAACCTCCTCTGACATCTGCAGCATGTAGGCCAGAGCTGAGCACTGGATCTCAGAGAGACTCTTCTCTGATCTATTCCCTGACTTCAGGAACTCTTGGATCTCCTGATGGACTGAGTGGTCGTTCAGCTCCATCAGACAGTGGAAGATGTTGATGCTTCTGTCAGGAGAGATATTATATCTGTTCATCTCCTTAAGGTTATTGATGGTTCTCTGAATGGTTTCTCGACTGGTCTCTGTCTGACCCAGCAGGCCTCCTAAGACTCTCTGGTTGGACTTCAGACAGAGGCCATGAAGGAAGCGGACAAACAGGTCCAGGTCACCACTTTTACTCTCCAGGGATTTCTCCATAGTTCCCAAGAGGAAGTCATCCAGAGACGGGTAATAATCAATGTCCATGTTATCATCAGTTAAATCAGGATTTTCAGATTTTTTTTTTTTTTTCCCAAAAAATCTTTTAATCTTAAAAAAAGTCTGTTTTTTCACTTTCACTTTGTTTTGACTAGGAATGTTTTCGTTCTTCACAGAAAAATTCTGTTTTGCTTTTTTTTCCCTCATTAAACTGTACTTTCCTCCCAGGAACTTCTCCAGTACCTGTGTATTCCTGTCATTGTAACAGTGGACCATGTAGACTGCAGCCAGAAACTCCTGAACACTCAGATGAACAAAGCTGAACATCATGGCTTCATTCTTCCTCCCCCTCTCCTCTTTAAAGATCTCTGTGAACACTCCTGAGTAAACTGAGGCTTGTCTGACATCAATGCCGCTCTCTTTTAAGCCTTTCTTATAAAAGACCAGGTTTCCTTTTTCCAGCTGATGAAAAGCCAGTTTTGCTAATGCCTTTATGTCCTTAAGACACTTTTCTGAGCCTTCTGGAGAGTATTTCTCTTCCCTCTGTTTGATCTGAAACCACAGGAACTCTGCGTACATCTCGGTCAGGGTCTTGGGCAGCTCTTCCACCTCTCTGGTTTCCAACAGATCCTCCAGAACTGTAGCAGTGATCCAGCAGAAGACCGGGATGTGACACATGATGTGTAGGCTTCGTGAGCTCTTGATGTGAGAAATGACTTTATTGGACTGCTCCTCATCTGTGAACCTCTTCCTGAAGTACTCCTCCTTCTGTTGGTCTGTGAACCCTCTGACCTCTGTCACTATGTCCACAAAACCTGGGTGGACCTGATTGGCTGCTGCAGGTCTGGTGGTTATCCAGAGGCGAGCGGATGGAAGCAGTTTCCCCCTGATGAGATTTGTCAGCAGGTCGTCCACTGAGGTGGACTCTGTCACTTTAAATGTAAGTCTCTGAGTTTTATTGGTACTACAATCCAGCTGGAGGCGAGTCTCATCCAGTCCATCCAAAATAAACAGGAGCTTGAATTCACTCTTGTCATAGTTGGTGTTTCCTGATGACTGCAGCTTTTGAAATATGAAATTCAGCGCCTCCTCCTTGATCCCAACAGTTTCTTTAATACATTCATGCAGGAGCTCTGCCAGACTGAACCGGTCTCCCTTCAGTGGATTCAGGTGACGGAAGGTGAGGGGGAAAAGCAGATGCACGTCCTGATTGGTTCGTCCTTCAGCCCAGTCCAACACAAACTTGTGCACAAGGAATGTTTTTCCAATTCCTGCGATCCCATTGGTCAGCACTGTTTTTATGGGTCTGTATTGTTCAGGAGGAGGTTTGAACATGTCACTGGGTTTCACTGGTTTCTCTGTATCGGTTTTCTTCCCTGCCATCTCAATCTGCCTGACCTCGTGCTGTTTGCTGATGTGTGTGGAGGCTCCAGCTGTGATGTACAGTTCAGTGTAGATCTCACCCAGACGCTGCTTATCTTTATTCTGTGTCCATCCTTGTGTTGCACACATGAACCTGTCTTTGAGGTTTGACCGGAGCATCTCCTGATAGTGTGTGATGGGCTGTGGCTTTGGTACTGGAACCTCCACAACTGAGCCAAACATAGATGGGGAAGAACATAAAAGCATTAGTGCACATGTCTACAGATGCAGCTTCTTTTTACTATGTGACTGTAATTACAGCCTTATCATGTCTGATCCATCTGTCCAGGGATGTGGTCTGTGTCTTCCACTGATTCAAAACAAGCAGATTTACCTTTAGTGTGAGGAGCTGCTGAAGGGTCCTGAGGAGGGTGAGCCTCAGACGTCTGAGACCAGAGGGGTCCTGCTGAGAGACAAAGGGGGGTGTCTGTTATTTTCATAGTTACGTTCATGTGGATTTGGTTTAGTGTCATTTTTAATGGCCACATGTTCAGACTCAGGTGGACAACACTGCATGTCTTCCTGCTCCAAATGAAACACCAGCCAAAACCAGGATTTTCTCTTAGAACAGCACCAGTGTAATGTTTTCATCACTAATGTGATATCACCTTAAATCAGAGCATGAACCTTCTGAACTTTCAAGCAAATTCCAATTCAGTGAATTTCAACAAGTCCACTGTCTGGTTGTTGGACAGGATTAAAGTCTAACTGGTAAAACCTGAATTCTGTTAAAAAAAAACAACACTGTCCTTTCCTCTTCCTGTTACTGACCTTCTGGTCCTGAGCTGATGTCTGACAGACTCTGCACCAGGTCGTTCCTGGGAATCTTCTCTAACACCTTCTTGGTCTCCTCCACAGCTCCATCAAGTCCATATTTCTGCACCATCAGACTCACAGTGTCATGTCTTCCTGCCCCCTCCAGCTGGCTCCTTCTGATGCCTTCCTGCTCCAGGAACCACTTGAACTTTTTAAATTCATCTTCTCCCAGATCCTCTAGAATATTGAATATGTCCTCTGGTCCCATTGTGAGTCCCTGGTGAGATCAGAGACCAGTGTCAACAATTATTTGTGTTATTGTTTCTCCTTTTGTTGGAAATTTAAACCGAGTGTGAACAGATGGAGTGAGACACTAAAATCAACACTGAGTTCACAAACAAAAAATGAATCAAAGATACGTAATTATTACAAATTTGAAAAAGGAAATGTTTGTAATAAGTTGGACTTCAAGTCAAAAACCATATTTTGCCTGTTAACATTTGACTTCACACTTTATTTAGTGTATCCACCGGCTGGAGTGTGTGGGCAGGACTGTAAAATATCTGTGGATTCTGGACACTCTGGTCTCTGTCTGTGGTACTGAGGACACCTGAACAAACATGTGGGGTCTTTTCCAATATGAGTCCACCCCTTTTCGTCAAGCTATAAAAACCGGACATTTTGGAAGAGAAAGACACAATTCTGTAAAGACTTCTCTCTGTGTGCACATGATTAAACCTGAAATGATTCATCACACTTGTGTTTGTTTCTGATCTCATACAAACCTACCTGGCTGGAATGAGTCATCCAAAGTTAGTGCTTGTGTGATAAGATCTGACTATAAGATGAGATGGAAAGATCAGTGTGAGTGAGAACTTATTGTGTGTATGTTATAAGCCCAGGAGAATTTTAAGCACCAGTCCCAGTGAGTCTAGGAACATGGGGAATAAACCAGGGAAATGAGAAGTCTTATCCAACTCTTTTACAGGCCCTGCTAATGGCAGATAAATGGGTTAAATGTGTGGTTGTGGAAAATTGTTACAAAAAAGAGAAGAGGAAGTGAAAAAGAAAAAGGAAGCAAAGAAGGAAAGAATAAATTGGCACCTTTTCCCAAAAAGTGGGAGAGGGAGGCAGAAGTAAAAAGAAAAAATCTTCTGCAGGATTAATGGTAAAATTAGAAAAGCTTGACCCTGGTCCCTTTACAGCAGCACTACTTCCACAGTGAGTATTAGCAGAACATTTAGGACCAGAGAGAAGGAGCCTTTCTGAAACACACACACCTGGACAGCTCTGTAAGACACACAAAGCCTGCTGCTGGAATTCAGGTCTTTTTCCTCTTCTGAGCATCTGGATGAAAACGACAAACACACCTCAGCTGCCTGTCTCTGCCTCTGGACTTCGACCTGACTTAGATTCTGAGACCTGGTCTGTCTCTGGGCTGGACAGGGAGCTGATCGTCTCCTGGAGGCGACCGTGACGCCCGTTAACCACACGTGCAGCCCAGTCCACCACTACAGGAGGTGGTAGGAGTCATTTATCAAGAGTAGAAGAAGCAGCAGATATACAAAGAGATGGGCTGGTATCATCTCTGGTTACACGACCGAAAACAGCCTCATTAAAGTCCACAGCTCTGTTGAGCTCCAGCCCTGCGTTCACACACATTAGAACAAGCTGTTGACACTTTTTTATTGACACTAAACTGAAAAAAGGCAGCAAACTGCCCCACTTCCTGTGGGCAGGTTACACAGCTGCTGGGACCCTGTTCCCAGAGGCCTGATGCTTATGGGGGTGTCCAACATGAAAAACCAGGCCACTGCAGTCACAGTGTCCTGTCCTGTCACCTCAACCCTCATTCAGTTTGAACAGAGGGGGAGCAGACTAATGTCAATCCTGCTCGGGGTCTTTTAGAGGGTCAGGACTGTGGCTTTTATACAGACCAGAGAAGCAGAGCAACATAAGAGAAACAGCAACTATAAGAGAAACTTGTTGTTTCTGACGCACTTTTCCCAGAAAGGTCCCAGAGCTGTTGTCTCCAGAAACTCTGAAACCCTCAGGAAGGTCTGGATTTCCATTTCCTAAACCTGAACACTGATACTGGTCTATTGTGAACTCAAGGAACTGGAGCAGTTGTTGGTTGTTGTTCGTTTCTGTTGATGCTGCTGATGGACACTATGGTCCAAAAGTTGACTGTCAGACCCACAAACACACAGACCTCTAAAGAAAAGCATCGACAACAACAATAGCACAGACTTGGTCATATTTGGTTTTCATATCAACACTGTATCAGCAGCTATGGTTCAATCCCAATGCAATCAGCTGGATAGAAAAACCTGCATCATGTTTACCAGCTCCTTCACAATAAAAACCTCAAAGCATTTCTGACACCACTCAATATTTTAAAGACTTTTAAAAATAGAGGGGTCCTTTACTTTGAAGGGCTGATGATTCATCCCACGTGATTTACTGAAAACCCTCATTCCCATAAAAAACACGTGATAACAGGAGGAAACAGCCTCTTACTGCTCAAAGTCTCTGTCTGTGGTACTGACCTCTGTAAACACAAACATGGTTTTATTGATTTCACATCAATCACTGATCAATTGACTGTTTATGGAGCTCTGAATCCACAAACGCTCACAGACAGGAAGTTTTAAAGTTTCTGAACCAGGCCATTCAAGTGACGCAGTAACAAAATCACAAAACAGGTAGTCCAGCCACATGGACATGAAGCCAGAGTCCATTGGACTCAGAGCAGGCAGCACAACAACTGTCTTTAAAGCTGGCCCTCTGTTCTGGGCTCAGCTGCAGCTTTAATGTGGATTCTTCAGCAGATCAGGACTTTGTGTCCACAGGAAGTCACGGCCTGTTGTTTCCTCCTTTAGTTTCAGAGGCTTTGTGTGGACCCAGGTTCTTCCCTCCACAGTCCACAGAGAGAAAAGTGAGTGTGAGCCTCCAACAGTCAGATCATAATAATGTTGGATTAACACTCACCTGCCTCAGCTTCACTTTTCCTCCTCCTGCTGTCTGCTCTCAACATGGAGTCTGAGCTCACCTACTGAACACTTCCTGCTGCGCCACAGGAAGTCACATGACTCTATTGTACTGCAGCTGTATTGGGTACTGAACCTACAGGTACTACTTATATACTTCTAGTGTATTTGCAGTACACTTTGAAGTACACAGCAAATAAACTGTGATATATACTGTTAGTAAGTACTCACATTACACTCCAATCCCTTTCGTGTATTTGCAGTACAGTTTGATTATACTTCTGTTGGTGCAGTACACTTGGAGCACAGTACTGTTGTACCTCTAAGATGTATTTCATACTACAACTATACTGCACCAAGTATCATCAGCAAACCCACAGAAGCTGATGGGGCCTCTTCAGCTCTACAGTCCACAGGGAGGAAACTGATTCCCAGACTGGGACAGTACACAACACAGTATTGTCAGTACTGCAGTACTCCCATGGAGCTGTCTGGTCTTTCTGTGGATCTATTTTAGTCCGGTCCATGTCCCAGGTTTGAGCCCAGCTCGTCTCCCTGTGTGTCGTCTAAGTGCAGCTGAGCCAAAAACCCAGTGTTGGATGTTTGAGCCTCACCAGCACCACCTGCTGTCCAAAGCAACAAACTACCTGGCTGAAGTCACAGCTCCTCACACATCCTGCAGTACTACAAGGACTTTGACAGCACTGGACTGCTGATACTGGTCTACTGGGAACTCTGGGAGTTGGAGCTGACAGGTAGTGACCAGACCAGAACTAAAGCTGGTTCTCTTCCTCAGTGTGCTGAGCTGTACAGCTGCATTTCCACACTGATCTCCTGATTCCAGTCAGGATGATTCTTTCATTTGACAACCACACTTTTTTCTTGGCAAATGGAAAAGGACTAAAACATGACACATCTGGATTTGAGGCCCACATGACCTTACCGAGTTCAGCTCATGGCTCACCATCACCATCACCACCATCATCATCATCATCATCATCATTCAGATCAGGAATTAGTGACTTCCGTCCTAAACGTCCAATAATAAACCGTGTGACCGACCCGGGAAAATTTCACACAATGGATTTCACAGAACCTACAGGAAAAACTAAAGTTGTGTGAGTCAAAACAGAAACCACAGACTGAGCTTGTCCAATGTAGTGACCAGTCTAACACAAAGCCCACAGGAGGACCTGGGTAATAAAGTCCACTACATGGACTAGTAAATTTCTGTTTGTTCATTTGTGTTCAATACATTCATTATTTAACTGCCCTATTTTAGTTATTTGTGTGTTGTTTCTTTGTTAACACTCTTTTTTTAAGGCTCTGCAGTCGTGCCTGCAGCTCTCTGATACTGGCCTAATATTGAATTATATCTAGTCTAACATCTATAAGCTGAATTCAGCTTGAGTCACCGTTACATTATAGATAAACTGAATTGATGTGTTTGTCCCAGAGTTTAAGCAATGTCAAAGTACAACAAGTACATTTAGTTAGTTCTTGGCCTAGTGTGTCACCTGTAAAACTGTCACACACAATTTGTTGGAAGTACTCAGCAAAAGTTGGGACACCTGTAGGAATTGTTTGCATCCACATCCAATTTACTTCTGCTGCTGCAAAGAAGTTGTAAGTAGCCTAGTACCTGACATTTGCTTCATTTCCTGTGTAAAGTGACTTCTTAACCTTGACCAGAACCACTTTGCCTTGGACCAGTTAATGGATTTGAAGTGCTTCATTGTGAATCAGATCTGATAAAGTGGAGGTGTTATTCCAAAGTTTGAACCGGTGTGTGTCGTGTGACAGAACTGATGCCAATGCATTCTTATCTCTAAATAGGACTTAGGGCTGTCAGAGGTAACATGATGAAGGACTCATGGGACTAACAGTTGTTATTGTGTATGTTCAAGTTGTTCAGTTGGCAGTGTTGTCAGTGCCATTAGTTATGTTGCGGTTGAACTTGGGTCTATGTGTGATGTGGGGCCAGTGGCTGAGAACAGTATGAGGACAGACACCTAGACACCTCTTGTCCACACTCCAGTCCAGTTGGTGGCGGTAATGTGCCTTTAAGCTGGCTTTCCAACCACCACTAAAAAGAAAGAAGAAGAAGAGCTGCTGTTTTTTTTTGGGATAAGGAAATCACGGAGGTAGCTTCTGAGCTTCTGAGTAGCGACGTAAAACAGAATCAGAACATGAATTCAACCGATCAGGACCACTACAGCAGCGGGATGAAGGAAGAGAACCAGGACTCTGATTACCAGGACCAGGACCACTATAAAAGCAGAATAAAACAGGAGGAAGAGGATCCGGGATTCATCGACCAGGACCGCTATATGTGGGCAATGAAGGAGGAAGAACAGCAGCCAGACTCTGTCTACTACAACCACAACAAAACCGAAATTAAAGAGGATCAGGACCCGGAATTTATGTACCACGACCAATGGAAGAGCGGGATGAAAGCGGAGAATCAAGATTTAACCGACCCGGACCACAGAAGCAACGACCCTGCCAACAGGGTCCAGTCCTCTCGTCCCAGCGATCAACAGGTCAGTGTTCAGGACTTAATCGATAGAGAGGGCTCCTTAAAGAGGCCAGGTGGTCTGGGTGTCATCTGTTCTTTCTAGTTTTAGTTCAGGTCTGGAAGCAGCGAAAATCCAGTCTTCATGTTAAAGTATTTCCGGGTGTGTGTTCTCTCAGTCCTGAACAAACCAGCTTAGCAGCTTAGGTCTGGGCCATTACCCAGCCAGTTCAGATGATAAAGACTCACTACGTCTGTTCAAAATGATTTTCTACTGTTTATTCACAGAAAAACATCTGCTCCGTTAGTCGCTAATGCTAACGGAGCACTTCCTGTAGCTGCGTCTTCACATTAAAGGTCTGATTCAGAAAACAGTTTAAGGTGTCGTCAGTACAATGTCTTTCTGCTCACTGTCCAACCAGCAAAACTCAGCTAGCGTTATATATATTATAAAAATATGTTTAGCTGTTAGCTGAATGTGGAGTTCTAGGGGCAGTGCAACCCAAAAAGCGTCCCCAGTGGAAATGCGGGACAAGAAAAAAGATTCCGCACAAAGGAAAATGAGCAACCCAAAATATTGTCAGTGGAGTGGCAGAGTATTGATGTAGAAAATAAGACCGAGCTTCTGACTTGAACAAATGTACACAGCTACAATACAAACCTGCTACAGGAATGTTGTGTACACTCAGCTTTACAAATACTAAGGACTGGAGTGTTGCTACTCTCGTATGCTGCTCTGTACATTATCTGACCAGTACTTCAATTTGGCATCCACCATGGGATTTTTTTCTTCTGAGTGTTCACAGGGAGATTCTAGTGTGGCCATAAAATTGTGACATTAATGAATCAGATGACCTAAATCATTTGCTTGAGGGTCTTATGGGAGGCCTTCAAAATAAGTGATCATTTATTTGTGGTAAAGTTTTCATTTTGAATGTAGTGATTTGGTCAGTTTGCACCCACTTCACAGTTTATTATAATTTATATATGTAGGTTATTTATATTATTTTTCTTAATTATTGAAGATGTTTTTTAACTTCTTGAATTGTGAGACGACTCTTAGCTTTGACACTTATTTGTGTACAATACATCTTACCAATAAAGTGTTGTGCAGGAAATAAAGAAACAAAAATTTTAGCCTGTGTGCTAAACCTGAAGCAAAACCCGTCATCCTGTTGCTTGGAAAATTGTAAGTGTCTGAAAACATTTCTAGAAGAAACATTGTCTGCCAACACACAGTCATCTTTTTTTTGTGGAAGGGCTGGGTTATAGCCCTACTAGACTGCTGGACTGTACTGTTATGGAAATCTTCTGCTAACTAATTTAGAGTTACAGTAATGTAGTGCTCACAAAATACAACTGGACCCACATACAGATTGGTCTGAGAAGGGAACAGTGCTACTATAATGAAATTAAGTCCACATGTCTCTTAAGATACTGTACATACTACTCATTTGTCTACTGGTTTCCCAGTTACTCCTTCAAAAAGGAACAGTTTGAAACAGTCCTCAGTCAGACTGGTGGGAGGAGCTACTACAAACCAAACACCTTATGGGTGGTGGGTTTTGAGTCATTTGGTAGTGATCTATTTTTTTTCCTATAGCTACACAGTCAGCAGTTATGTGTCCTATTTTGTGACAATAAAAGCACTGTCACTCCCTCTGTACATGAAGTCGGCACTTTAGCAGCAGAAGTAGTAGAGAAGCAACTGCAGATTTTGGAGAAATGTTGTGAGTTTGCACAAGGCAATTTTATTTGTATAGCACAATTCATACACAGAGTAATTCATAGTGCTCTGGGCACGAGCAGAAGACCTGTCCCTGATGTTCTCAGAGTCCAAGATGGTTCATATGGCACCAACATGTCAGGGATGTGCTGTGCTCTTCACCATGAAGAGACTTATACACAAGCAGGGCTGTTTTAAAGTCTATTCTCTGAGTGACAGGAAGCCAGTGCAGAGATCTGAGGACTCGAGCAGCAGCATCCACACAGTGATCTGTTCAATGCAGTGACACAGTGAAGCGACTGGTCCATATTCACCTGCTGTGAGTTATATGTAAATCTGAGTGTCATCTGCATAGTTATGGTAGGACACATTATTCCTGCATATTAACTGGCCTAAAGAAAATGAGTAAAGATTTAACAAAGGGGTCCGAAGATGGACCCCTGGGGGACCCCACATGTCAAGGCCATTTGGTCTGAGACACTGTTTTCAAGGCTCTTGGAAATGTTCCAGACTGTAATGAGTCATTGAATAAATGAGTGAGTTGTGGTAACAAACTGCTTAGTACTGATTTCAGAGTGGGTCAAACATGGAGGCAGCAGATGGATGAACTCAGACTGGAGATGGTCTCTTCAACAGTTTTGTCATTGGCAGGTGTAAAGTGGGTCAGTTCTACCAAGTGTCTACTGGAAGGCTGCAGATTTGGTATCTGTGTTGTGCAGTTTATTGCATGTTTAATACCCTGAACCTTGTCTTTAAAAAGTAATGCAAACTCATTGCATTTAGATGTTGAAATTAGTTCTGATGGCAGTGTAGATGGAGGGTTTGTTAATCTATTCACTGTATCAAACAGGACACGTGAGTTGTTACTGCTGTTGTTGATGATTTCAGAAAAATACATTTCTCTTTTTAGATATATTTACATAGAGTTTCATTGAACACACACATCTGCTTATAAATGTCATAATGAACCTGGAGCTGTGATTTACGCCATTTTCGTTCTGCCTTCCGGCCCTCCCTTTTCTGAGCCCTGACCGAGTCACTGTTACTTTACGGTGCCAAGCAATCGCGACCATGTACATATCTACACATAGCTTTTCTGTTAGTTTAGAGCAGGGGTATTCAACAAAAATTTAAAGAGGTCCAGTTAGAGAAAACTTCTTGAAGCAAAGGTCTGGAAGATCATAAGCCTTCACTGCACGACGGGACAACTCTTGCTCGGATCCAGACGCTGCTCGTCTCAGCCAACCATTATAATCAAATAAACACCTTTACTTTGTATCTGTGTGAGGAAACACACACGACCCCAAAACGTAACAGAACAAGCTAACCAAAGAATGTACCCAGTAGATACCAGACCGGATACCTCCCCCAGCATGTCTGACCTTCAGCATGCACTCCTGTGGCAGTGCACACTAGTGGGCGAACATGACCAAACCCTTCGGCCAATCATTGAAACCAACATTCAACATGCAACTGTTGCAGCAAGTTACTCAGTTACTCAACCAAACAGATGCGAGTTCTCTTCTCCCAGCTGATTTCCCCAGCTCCATCGGCTGAGTCTCAGCCGCGACCCCCCCCCAACCAGACTGTTCAGCCTCCTCCATCTCCGGCCCAATGGGATTTTTCAGTCCCGTAACCTCCACCCTACCATAGAGAACCAGATAAGTGCAGAAATTTTATTTTCCAATGCACTAATGTTTTTAAGTCACGTCCCTCAGCCTTTTTAACAGACTTGACCAAGATCATTTATTTTTCTGGACTACTGAGGGATAAGGCATTGACTTGTACTGCGGTGGTGATGGCCATGCGCTCGCCTCCTGTCCCATTTCCCGTTTCACTCAGCCAAAGGACTTGGCTCACCAATAGGTTTGGGAATAATGGTGAGCCAGATCAATGCCCAGGCATGCGGCTCACGCTACCAACTACCCGCGGTAATTTCAACCAATTCTCAAAATCATTCTCTCTCGACACTTATCGATTCCGGTGCCAATGACAATTTTTTGGACACCGAGTTAGTCGTACATCTAGGTATCACAATCGTTTCCCACTCTCATCCAATTCGAGAGGAGGCTATAAATGGATGGCTACTCACTCAAATTACTCACACCACTGTTTGCCTTACACTCCTTCTGTCTAGTAACCACAGGGAGGAGATAATCCTTAAGATTACTTCTTCACCTGTGTCGCCCTTAGTCCTAGGCCATCCGTGGCTTCGCCAACATAATCTGTAGATTGACTAGTCTAGCAACAAGGCGGTGGGTTGGAGCTCTTGCTGTCTTGCAACGTGCCTCCGCTCCGCCCTCACTCCAGCCAAATCTATTAGCACACAACCCGAACTGCCACTGGACCTAACAGGGGTCCCAAAATGTTATCATGACCTCGTGGAGGTTTTTAGTAAGGACCAAGAAACCAAGGAGGACCTCCCTCCTCACTGCCCATACGACTGTGCCATCGACTTTCTAATGGGTGCCACATTACCATCAAGCAGACTATATAGCCTGTCCCTCCTCAAGCCGAGGAAGCATTTAGCGTCCTTAAGCAGTAATTCATCTTGGCTCCCATCTTCCATTCAGCCAGATCCTCAGCGGCAGTTCATTGTGGAGGTCGATCCCTCTGATGTTGGTGTGGACGCTGTTTTATGTCAGTGCTCGGAGAGACAGCAAGTTACATCCCTGTGCTTTCTTTTCCAGAAGACTCACGCCAGCGGAGAGGAACTATGACATAGGGAACTGGGAGTTGCTGGCTATCAAACTTGTCCTTGAGGAGTGGAGACACTGGTTGGAGGGAGCTGATCAGCCATTTATTGTCTGGACCGACCACAAGAACCTCGAGGTGTTCTTCCATCCAAAAAGCCAAGAGGCTAAACTCACGCCAGGCATGGTGGGCTCTGCTTTTCAGTAGATTTCACTTCACCGTCACCTACTGGCCCGGTTCCCGCAACCAAAAGCCCAACACCCTCTCCCGCCAGTTCTCCCACTTGGCTGAGGACACAATCCACAATCCATCCTTCCCTCTCACCGCATGGTGGCCGTGGGATGTAGAGGATTTAGTCCGAAGGGCTCAGGAGCAAGATCCCGACTCAGGGAGTGGGCCTACTAATTGCCTGTTTGTTCCTGAGTCTGTTCGTTCGCAGGTTCTTCAATGGACCCATTCCTCGAAGGTCGTCTGCTATCCAGGAGTGACTCAGACCTGGAATCTCATCAGGCAGCATTTCTGGTGGCTGGCTATGGATGCCGATATAAGGGAGTTCGTCAAGGCCTGCCCCACCTGCGCCCAAAGCTTTGCTAAAGGCCTCCATCTGCTGGACTCTTTCACCCCCTACCAATTCCTTCATGTCCGTGGTCTCATATTGCCTTGGACTTCGTGACAGGCCTGCCACCCTCCCAAGGTAATACCACAATCTTTACCATCATTGATCGCCTTAGAGAAGCAATCAATGATGTCCTTCTCCAGAAACTCTGCACAGCTCTAGAGACAGCCAAATTGCTCACTGAGCATGTTTTTCGGCCCCCACGGGATTTCTCAGGACTTGATCTCGGACCGTGAAACCAATTTACCTCAAGGGTTTGGAGAGCCTTTTGCAGGGGACTGGTGGTGTCGGTCAGTCTATCTTCAGATTTCCATCCTTAGTTGAACGGGCAGTGTGAGTGGACGCATCACAAATTGGAGGCTGCAGTCCGGTGCCTTACAGCCACCAATTCCTCCTCCTGGCCACTCTCCCATGGATCGAACACACCCACAACTCACAACTGTGCTCCACTACTGGAATGACCCCGTTTGAGGACTTGCTTGGCAACCTTCCCCCTCTCTTCCCATCTCAGGAGCAAGAGGTCACCGTGCCATCCATCCAGCACTACGTTCGGCGTTGCAGACGGACCTGGGCCCAAACCCAGGTGGCCCTCCACCACATAGCGGCACAGAACAAACACCTGGCGGATCATCGTTGGACCCCCGCACCAGAATACCAGGTGGGACAGTCAGTTTGGCTACCCACAAAGAACATCTCCCTGCTAACCGACACGAAGAAATTATCTCCTCAGTTCATCAGCCCCTTCACTTTCTCCCACCTGGTTAACTGGTTAACTGTTTTGTTTGTCACTGCCTCCAACTATGCGGATCCATCCAGTGTTCCATGTTTCTCAGCTAAAACCAGTCTCCACCAGTATCCTACAACCTCCAGCCATGCCCCAACCCACTTCCCCGGCTTATTGACGACGCTCCAGCCTATACGGTTCGCCAACCGCCAGATGTCTGTCAATATAAGCCGCGGTTTCCTTCAGTCACATCGCCAGTTCGTCAGTCTGCCTACCTGGTAGTAACTTACCTTGGCTCATATTAAAATTACTACGTGCTGTTCTCACCAAGACTATCTTTTCTCAGGTCACCGTCTCAGTCCCAGCCACCTGCATTCCAAAGCTCGCTGAACAACTCCTCGCCCATCGACAGTCTCTGCTGAAGACCTCCTTGGCGTCCACGTCAACACACCAAGCCTTCACTGCACGACGGGACAACTCTTCCTCAGATCCAGATACCGCTTGTCTCATCCGACCATTATATTCAAATAAACACCTTTTGTTTGTATCTGCGTGTGGGTTCTTCTCACTCAAACACACACGACCCCAAAACATAACACAATAAAATTGCCAGGATTATAAATCTAATTACATTTATTTACAGAGGAAATGGGAAGGAACACTGATTAAAATGACACATAATGAACAATGGAATAGATTAATGGAATTTATGGACTGAACTTGTGAGTATATGATGTATGTATGTGTCTGTTCACCGCAGAGTACTTAGCTACAAGCCATCACCCGGAGGTTGCTTAGGTTACTATGCAATCAGGGCAAGAATGTCTGCTGTGGTGGCCATGTGGGCCTCAGAGCAGAATCTGTTTGGATTTCCAAGACTTCTCTAAGCTGCAGGCTCAGAAGGTCTTTGTCACCAAGCAGGTGTACTCACTCTAATGTTGTTGAGTTTTCCTGGGGTCTTGTGGTGTTTGACAGACCAGGGTCTGTGTGGCACCAAGTCATAAAACTGGATTTAATTTAAAAGTAATCATCACCATACAGTTCTGAAAACCAAATTTGGGTAAGGGAAAAATTTAGACTCCAGAGAAATTCTTTCTTTGCTGTCCACAGTGAATGCCAAATAAAAGTAATAAGGTACAGACTAGATAAATACTAAGTCAAGCACTATGAACAGAAGAAAATACTAAAAATATAACGAAGAAATAAAAAATATAGGCTATGTATAACTGTAGTGCAAGGTAGGTGTATAATATTGGCTTATGTGCAAGTAAATTAGAACCACGGTAATAATACATTTACAGCAGTAGCAGTACCAGATGTGCATATTGAACAATAATGATAATAAAAGCAGCAGTAACATTATTAAATGTTGTTGTTTTGAAGTAATTCAGTCATTCTGTGTCCACTGGCAACCTGTTTATAAGTCTAATGGGGATGAAAGAATTCCTTAACCTGGAAGTCCTGCAGTTCACACTCCTGTACCTCCGGCCTGAGGGTAGGGGTGTGAACACTCCGTGTAGGGGATGGGTGGGGTCCTTAAGGATGGAGGCCACTCTGCTGTGGACTCTGCAGCAAGGCCTCTGGCCTGCGGAGAGGGCAATGGAGTCCTGATGATCTTCTCAGCAGTCTTTACCACTTTCTGCAGATGTTTGCGGTCCATGACAGTAGTGCTGCCATACCACACAGTACAGCTGTACAGCTGTAGAAGTTGCTGAGGATCTTAGATGACTTGCCAAACCTTTTCAGTCTCCTCAGAAGTACAGCCGCTGCTGTGCTTTCTTAACCAGCTCGGTGGGGTTGAGTGTCCAGGTGAGGTCCTCACTGATGTGTACACCCAGGTATTTAAGCTGCTTGCCCTCCCCACTTCAAGCTCCGAGATAAACAGTGGCTGATGAGTTCTCCTCTCCTTCTTCATGTCCACTATCATCTCCTTCACCTTTTCTGTGTTGAGGGTGAGGTTGTTGTCCTCACACCATGTCACCAGACTGGCCACCTCCCTCCTGTAGGCCGCTTCATCCCCACCACTGATCCGCCCTATCACTGCTGTATCATCAGCAAACTTCAGGATGGTGTTGTCCTTGTGGGAGGCACTACAGTCATAGTGTGTGAATAGTCTGTAGAGGATGGGGCTGAGAACACATCCCTGTAGGGTGCCAATGTTTGTTGTAGTGATGGCTGAGTCCTCTTTCCAATCCTGACAGACTGCGGCCTGCCAGTCAGGAAGTCTAGGAGGCAGTCACAGAGTGTGGGGTGTAGTGCCTGTGTAGACAGTTTGTGGGGAATGACCATGTTGTGGATGTGATTTGTGGTTTTAAAATGTTCTATCATGTTGTTTAATATCTTTTCTCCATGTCACTTTTTTCTATACAAATAGAAAAGAAGAAAGGGAGTCAAATCTCACTGCTGTCAGAACTGCAACAAGACCTTCACAACATTCCAGAATTTAGAGATTCATCAACATGTTCACTCTGGAGAGAATCTGTACAGCTGTGACCAGTGTGGAAAAGCCTTCAGGAAGTCAAGCAACCTGAAAAGACACCAGCGTATTCACTCTGGACAGAAATTGTACAGTTGTGATCAGTGTCAAAAATCCTTCACAGTGTTGGGCAACCTGAGAACACATCAGCGTATTCACTCTGGAGAGAAGCCATACAGCTGTGACCAGTGTGGAAAAGCTTTCACTGCGTTAGGCAACCTGAGAACACATCAACGTATTCACCGTGGAGAGAAGCCCTACAGCTGTGACCAGTGTGGAAAAGACTTCAGAGTCTTGGGCTCCCTGAAAAAACATCAGCACATTCATTCTGGAGCGAAGCCATACAGCTGTGACCAGTGTGAAAAAGCTTTCACTGAGTTAGGGAACCTGAAAAGACATCAACGTATTCACCGTGGAGAGAAGCCATATAGCTGTGACCAGTGTGGAAAAGCTTTCACTGAGTTAGGCAACCTGAAAACACATCAACGTATTCACAGTGGAGAGAAGCCATACAGCTGTGACCAGTGTGGAAAATCCTACACAATGTTAGGCTCCCTGAAAAAACATCAGCGTATTCACTCTGGAGAGAAGCTGTACTGGTGTGACCAGTGTGGAAAATCTACCACAGAGTTAGGCCACCTGAAAGGACATCACCGCATTCACTCTGGAGAGAAGCCATACAGCTGTGTCCAGTGTGGAAAATCCTTCACAGAGATAGGCTCCCTGAAAAGACATCAGCGTATTCACTCTGGACAGAAGCCATACAGCTGTGACCAGTGTGGAAAAGCTTTCGCTGAGTTAGGCCACCTAAAAGGACACCAGCGGATTCACTCTGGAGAGAAGCCATACAGCTGTGACCAGTGTGGAAAATCCTTCACAGAGTTAGGCTCCCTGAAAAGACATCAGCGTATTCACTCTGGAGAGAAGCCATACAGCTGTGACCAGTGTGGAAAATCCTTCACAGTGTTAGGCAACCTGAAAAAACATCAGCGTATTCACTCTGGAGAGAAGCCGTACTGGTGTGACCAGTGTGGAAAAACTTTTATTAGCTCAAGTGGTCTAACAGTCCATCAGCGCATTCACACCACAAAGAAATGTTAAAACTGACCACTGTGGTTGAGGTCTGTTAGGTAAATTCTTTTTACAAATAGGCTCAGAGAATGAACCTCTGTAAATTAAATGAGTTTTACTTGCAAGGAGCGACAGCACCTTAGTACAGCATGAGAGTCACTGGCTGGTAGCAGCCAAGCACATAATTTTTAATGATACAAATGGTATGGTACAAATAAGGTCATGTGAACAGAAGAGGCAATTTCCCACTGCAAGATATCTGGGTTTCGAAACTTTATCAAAAAGTCAAGGTTAGAACAAATTGTTCTTACTGAAAGCAAAAGTTATTTTTGCACAATAGGCCCTATTCTGCAGTATTTCAGTTATATTAGAATAACGTGGATTAGGTCACTTGAGGGTAAAACATTTTCTTAATTTCTCTAACAAGGTCTGTGTCAAATAGCCTAAGGACCCACCAGGACATTACACTGTTGTAAATAGGACATGTCCACAGGTCCAAATCCCTTTAAAATGTCTAGCATTTTGGTAGTCAATAGCCTCTTAATTGCTGGTGGGAACTGTGGGAGATAAATCTAAGACTGGCTTTTGTCTTTGCATCTCTATTGATATGAAATGTAGGCTGTGGCTTAGCAGATAGAGAAGATCAACAATGAACCGGTGTTGGTGATTTGATCCCTGGCTTTACTAGTCCACATATATTAGTGTCTTTGTGCAAGACATTGAAGCTTCTGGTGGTTGTTCCATCGGTTTGTGAACGATTGGGCAAAGTGTAAAAGTTGCTTTGAGTGGACTTGTGTATAGGAAAGCACTCTACAAGTATAAGACCATTTACCAAATTGTTATTTTTATTCACTAACTACTAACTAATAACTAATTCATTAACTAATTATTCACAATTAGCCATTTTTGCCAAGTGGCTTTCATCTACTAACAAAAAGAAGTTTTGTTTATTTACTGTTTTATTACCTTTGAATGCTGTGACATGCAGACATTAAATGTGATATTTTATAAAAATGTATTCTTAATTTACATTATATAATTATATACTATTATGAGTTGTATCTAGTATATTTCTCTGTATGTAATAATTCTTGCTCTGATTTGAAGTATTTATTGATGATGTGGTTATTATGGATTAAGTTACTTGTTTAAAGTGTTAAATGGTCATTTTGGCTTCAGTAGTTATTCAGCTTATGAATGGTGTATTAGAAATTCACTGAAATATTCACAGGGGGAAATGTGGTATAAATGTAAATGACATGACCTTCATTTGATGTAGCTAGATGTCAGTAAGTGTGTGAATAAAACCAAGAAAGACATTTCTCTGGTTTGTGAATCTTTATCAACACAAACTGGCTCCATAGTTTTACAAACAGAAAATTAGTTGTAGAAATCTGCTGTTTCTGGGTTCATAAACAGTTTATACATTCCTGCTGCTTTCTCAGTCAGACACACAAAGTGGATTTACTCAGCATCTGCAGTGATCATGGATAAAGTCTAATAAGACTGCTGAGTTTACTTGGTTTCATTGATGACACAGATGATAAATATGCATCAATATCCTACATCAACGCATGTTATATGTTTGATTTATAAAAGGGGGTCTGTTCCTTAAATCAATTATTTCTGTTTATATCACTATGTATCTGCTGCATGGTTGCATCAGTCATGTTTGGCTCCAGTCATTGGTCAGCTCTAGGCAACAGCACAATGCTACAGTTTCATAAAATCATAGCAGCTGTGGCAGAGTTGGAAATGTCCAACTCTTTTGCGGAAGAGGTTCAGTATAAAAGTTTTCAAAGACCTGTACTGTGCTAAGTTTTGTAATCAGGTCTGTTTTCTTTCTCATTTTTTAACTTATATGTCAATGCTGTAATTTGGCCACAGGATGGTGCTGCTTAGACTTATGACAATTGAAAATGATCACAAGAAAGAGATTTACACAAAACTGGTATATAACAATTCTAAATTGAGTGAGTGTGAGTGTGTGAGGTTGTTTGGTGTGTGGCTCTGTGATGGACTAGTGATGTGTCCAGGGTGTACCCCTTTCACCCTAGCCCCGTTAGCAGGTGTGGAGCCACCGAGCTCAGGGTCTGTTAGCTGTCCAACAGCAGCTCCGGAGCAGCCCGGAGAATTAGACTGGGTGACGGTCCGACGGAAACGTACTCCTAAGCAGTAGCTCACGGCTCATCAACTGCCTGTTCACGTTTCAAACAGATTTCCCCACTCAGTGACAAACCCACTGAGAAACCGACTCTGATAATTGACGATTCCTTAACTAGAGACACCAGCGACCATAGTCAAATTCATTCCTGAGGCCAGAGGGGCGACATTGAGACAAACTTGAAGCTGCTGGCTATGGCTAATCGTAAATATCATAAGATTGTTTTTCACGTCAGCAGAAATGACACCTGATTATGCCAATCAGAGGTCACTGAAATTAATGTTATGTCGGTGTGTCATTTTGCTAAAACAGTGTCGTATTTTGTAAGTTTCTCTGGACCACTTCCCAGTCTGACCAGCGATCACATGTTTAGCCGCATGTCGTTGTTCCATCGCTGACTGTCTAGGTCCAGCAAACAATGTGGGCTTCATAGATAATTGGGTCACTTTCTGGGGAAAACCTGGTAGCAAAGGACAGCGTCCATCCCACTTTGGATGGTGCCATCCTCATGTCTAGAAATCTGGTCGAGTTTATTAGCCAGCCTAAAGTTTGACAATCCAGAATGGGGACCGGGACACAGACACTCAGTCTCAAACACCTCTCTGCGGTTTCCTTAGAGCCGTTACCCCCCAAACCCGATAGAGATTGTGTCTGGGCCAAGGCGTTTTTCCTCCCCACTTTTGCCTTTTGCCAAGGTGATGACTATAGCAGAGGAAAAGTAAGTCAAGAAATATATAGCCCATACAGCCCAAGTCATTCTGAGAAAACAAAAGTTGTAAATGCTTTTTAGGTATTTGTGAAGCTATTTGTGAAGTTAGTAGACCAAAGACCATTTCATAAACATGTATCTTTGTCCATCAGCCTTCCAAAAGGGCAAATACAGCATCTGCTGAGATCCAGAACTTTGGAGTTATGATTTGTTCAACAACTTCACTTCAGGCCTTCATTTCGCCTGCAGGTTGCACACATTTCCTCTTGTCACAATAACCAAACACATATTGACACACAAATTGATTAATTTACTCAGAGATATGAAATATTTTTAGCTTGATCTGAAGTTAATGTAGGCATTAGTATGTGTAGGGTAGATGGAAGATTATATAAGCCACACCAATAAATTAACTGGCCTAAAGGAAACGTAAAGTTTGAACAAAAGGGGTCCCAAGATGGACCCCTAGGGAACCCCACGTCAACGCCATTTGGGACACAGTTACCAACTTAAATGAAATAATTCCTGTCTTCAAGATAGGACTTAAACCATGTAAGGGCAGTACCAGAGATGCATATCCAGTCCTCTAACCTTTGTAACTGTCATATTCCAGGAGGATTCAGGACCCAAAAGAAACTCGATTCACTCCAGGTATCTTGATATAAGCAAGGTTCAGAATTTATTGAGAATTTTGACAACAGAAAACTGAGCTTAGCTCGAGAGATGTGGGGTTTTCAACCCGTGGTTTCTTGCTGGTTGCGGTCCCGGCTGATCTCGGTACCTCCCGAAGCGATGAGAGCTGAGGGCTGGAAATCTGGACCGAATGGACCGCAGAGCAGGAATCCAGCAGAAACAGTCTCTCCTGGGTCAGGGAATCTGGCTTGTCGCCAGACGCTCAGGAAAGCTAGGGTCAGGGTTGCAACAAAAAAACCAAATCTCTCCCTTTCCAGGTGATATTCCCGACAAAACAAAATTCTTTTCTTTCCAGGTTAAATGTTCGACAATAACAAAAAAACTCTCTTCTTTCCAGGTTATATTTCAGGCAATAACAAAAACTTTCTTCTTTCCAGGTTATACTTCAGGCAATAACAAAAACTTTCCTCTTTCCAGGTTATATTTCAGCCAATAACAAAAACTTCCTTCTTTCCAACAATAACTACAAAATCCGAATTCTTCTGGTTCCGACAAAAAACAGCTTCTCTTCATAACCTCCCCAATTTAGCCCGGAGGGCCCCAAATGACTGGACGTAAACAGGGCTTACTTGACTCTAGCCGTGCGGGGGAATCCTCGGTTCCGCAGCTGCAGTCTGGGCGTAGTGCTAATCCAGTCAGAGAGAAACGGAGATTGTTCAACGAAACCTGCTGAAAAGTGAAGGCAGACAACCTGGCGGCTTATCACTGCCCACGAAGTGGTATATATCTGAAAACAGAAAGCACACAGGTGAATTCAATCAGACGCCTAGGTTAATCGGTCAGTTGAGGCTGGCGTGGATCCTCTTAACCTTTCAGAACAAAAGCACAGATACCGGACACCAGGGGCAATACAAGAGAAAACTTCAGACCATCACAGTAACAGGATCACATGGCCCACTGTGTCAAAAGCAGCACTTAGATCCAGCAGTACTAAGACAGAGCCTCTGCCAGCGTCTGTGTTCAGACGAATGTCATTTGTCACCTTGATGAGTGCAGTTTCAGTGCACACACCTTGACAATAGTCTTGTCGCCTATCCTAACTAGTTGATCATTTGGACTCAGAAGTGGCTTATATGAAAGGCAAAGGCCTCTAGATTACGCTTATTTTACCTTTGCTGGAGTTACCTTAACACCTTTGTTACATCTTGTGCAGAGATTCTTCCTGATGACTGGACAGCTACAGCTAAAGTGATCCGGGAGACAGGTATGAGGGTACTTGGTCTGTCATCTGGAAAGAGGAAAGAGGATAAGGAGACTTGGTGGTGGAATGAGGAAGTTCAGGAGTGTGTTAAGAGGAAAAGATTAGCTAAGAAGAAGTGTGACACTGAGAGGACAGAAGAGAACACACAGGAGTACAGGGAGTTGCAGCGTAAGGTGAAGGTAGAGGCGGCAAAGGCCAAACAAAAGGCGTGTGAGGATTTGTATGATAGGTTGGGCATTAAGGAGGGAGAGGTGGATTTGTACCGGTTGGCGAGGCAGAGAGACGGGAAGGATGTGCAGCAGGTATGCCACAAGTGTGAGGGAAAGATGGAAGGAATACTTTGAAGAGTTGATGAAAGGAAAATGTTAGAGAGCACAGAGTAGAAGAGGTGACTGTTGTGGAGCAGGAAGTAGCAAAGATCAGTAAGGATGAAGTGAGGAAGGCGTTGAAGAGAATGAAGAGTGGAAAGGCAGTTGGTCCTGACGACATACCTGTGGAGGTATGGTAGTGCTTAGGAGAGGTGGCAGTAGAGTTTTTGACTGGGCTACTTAACAAGATCTTGGAGAGTGAGAGGATGCCTGAGGAATGGAGAAGTGTACTGGTGCCCATTTTTAAGAACAAGGGAGACGTGCATAGTTGTGGAAACTACAGAGGAATAAAGCTGATGAGTCACACAATGAAGTTATGGGAAAGAGTAGTGGAGGCTAGGCAGAGGTCAGAAGTGAACATTTGTGAGCAGCAGTATGGTTTCATGCCAAGAAAGAGAACCACAGATGCAGTATTTGCTGTGAGAATGCTGATCAAGAAGTACAGAGAAGGCCAGAAAGAGCTGCATCGTGCTAATGTAGATTTGGAAAAAGCATATGACAGGGTGCAGAGAGAGGAACTGTTGTTTTGTATGAGGAAGTCTGGAGTGGCAGAGAAGTATGCTTGAGTGGACATGTATGAGAGTTGTGAGACAGTGGTGAGGTGTGCTGTAGGGGCGACAGAGGAGTTCAAGGTGGAGGTGGGACTGCACCAAGGATTGGCTTTGAGCCCCTTCTTGTTTGCTGTGGTGATGGACAGGTTGACAGATGAGGTTAGGCAGGAATCTCCGTGGACCATGATGCCACTGTCATCTATAGTAAGAGCAGGGAGCAGGTGGAGGAAAATCTAGAGAGGTGGAGGTTTGCTCTGGAAAGGAGAGGAATGAAAGTTAGCCGCAGTAAAACAGAGGACATGTGTGTAAATGAGAGGGACTCAAGTAGAACGGTGAGGTTACAAGGAGTAGAGGTGAAGAAGGTGGAGGATTTTAAGTACCTAGGGTCAACAGTCCAGAGCAACAGAGAGTGTGGAAAAGAAGTGAAGAGACGTGTGCAAGCAGGTTGGAACGGGTGGAGGAAAGTGTCAGGTGTGATGTGTGATAAAAGAGTGTCAGCAAGAATGAAAGGAAAGGTGGACAAGACAGTGGTGAGACCAGCAATGTTGTCTGGTTTAGAGACAGTGGCACTGAGAAAAAGACAGGAGGCAGAGCTGGAGGTAGCAGAGCTGAAGATGTTGAGGTTCTCTCTGGGAGTGATGAGGATGGATAGGATCAGGAATGAGGACATCAGAGGGACAGCTCATGTTAGATGTTTTGGAGAAAAAGCCAGGGAAGCCAGATTGAGATGGTTTGGACATGTTCAGAGGAGGGACAGTGAATATATTGGTAAAAGGATGCTGAGGTTAGAGCTTTCAGGAAGGAGGCCTAGAGGAAGACTAAAGAGGAGGTTTGTTGATGTAGTGAAGGAGCACATGAGGATAGTTGGTGTGGGTGTGGAGGATGTAGAGGATAGGGTTGAATGGAGGCAGATGGTTCGCTGTGGTAACCCCTGAAGGGAGCATCTGAAAGGAAAAGAAGAAGATGCAGATGACACTCAGCTGTATCTATCTATGAAACCTGATAACACAAACCCATTAGCTAAACTTCAAGCATATCTAACTGACATAAAGGCCTGGATGATCAGTAACTTTCTAATTTTAAATTCAGAGAAAACAGAAGTTATTCTATTTGGGCCTAAAAACCTAAGAAACAGCTTTTCTAAAATTATACCTGCTTTAGTGTCACGAACTGGGGTGTGTGTGTACGTGCAGGAGAGAAGGCGGGACCCAAATGCAGAACTAAAGAGGTTTATTTCCTCCTGGGATTTCCAGGGCAAACAATATACACAAACTTAGGGAACCGGATGAGACGGTAAGACTGAGGAAAGACGTCGTCATAAAAAAACTCACTTTCACTACACATCAACAATAACTAATTTCAACGAATTTGCTGGGGAACAAAGGGAAGGGGGAGGTATAAATAGGGAGAACACAAACGGTGATTAGGAACATAATAGAAACAGGTGAAACTCATGAACACAAATTACTAACATAAAGCTGCCGGAGACCAGAGCAAGGGGAAACAGGAAGTCTATACAAAATTAAGGTCCTCTGGCAGGAAGTCCCAAGGGGAACTCATGACATTTAGATGGCATAGTCCTGGGTCCAGCACTACTGTGAAAAACCTTGGAGTTATTTTTGTCCAGGATATGCCCTTTAACTCACACATAAAACAAATCTCTAGAACTGCCTTCTTTCACCTGCACAACATTGCCAAAATTAGGAACATCCTGTTTTAAAATCATGCAGAAAGACTAGTCCATGCATTTGTTGCCTCAAGGCTAGACTACTCTAACTCATTACTTATTGGATGTCCCAGTAACTCAATAAAATGCCTCCAGTTAAGCCAGAATGCTACAGCCAAACAGGAACTGACAGGAACTAGCAAGAAAGATCATATTTCTCCTATATACATCTCTGCCAATGCTGCCTCCCCATTGCCCACTGATACCATCTCCTCTATCAGCAGCCATACAACATTGAAGTATACCTCACCTCTAATAACTCCTCCCCTGCTCTCATCATCTGACTCCTCATCAACACAATACACAGGCCAAGCCTTTGCCACAGAACAGGTGAGGAAGGAACTAGCTAAACTAAAGGCCAACAAAGCAAAAGGACCAGATGAGATCAGTCCCAGAGTACTTAAGGTGTGTGCTGGACAGCTTGCAGAGGTTTTTCAGAAACTCTTCAGCCTCTCTCTGAGGCTCAAAAAGGTGCCTAAGTTTAACATTACCAAAAAGAACCCGTCCCAGTACCCTTAGTGACTTCAGACCAGTAGCGCTAACATCACACGTCATGAAAGTGTTTGAGAGACTGGTCCTGCAACACCTGAGGTCCCAAGTGTCTGAATTTCTGGACCCCCAGCAGTTTGCATATCAAGAACACATCGGAGTGGAAGATGCCATCATCTTCTTAATGCACAGAGCATACTCCCATCTGGAGAGTCAGGGCAACACTGTGAGAGTCAACCTGTTTTTTGACTTTTCAAGCACTTTCAACACTATTTAGCCCCACCTGCTAAGTGCAAAGATGCAGGATATGGAAGTTCCCGCAGATATGGTGGAGTGACTCAAAGATTACCTCACTGGGCAGCCACAGCATATCTGATGTGGTGATGAGCAGCACCGGTGCACCTCAAGGAACTGTACTAGCACCATTCCTGTTTACACTCTACACCTCAGACTTCCGCTACAACTCAGGAACCTGTCACCTCCAAAAGTTCTCTGATGACTCTTCAATCATTGGATGCATCAACAATAATAACGATGAGGAATACAGACACTTGATAAAAAGCTTTGTTGATTGGTGTAACAACTGTCTAAAGCTCAATATCAAGAAAACCAGAGAACTGGTGGTGGACTTTAGGAGGAACAGGAAGACCCCAGTCCCTGTCTCCATCCTTGGAGACGAAGTAGAGATTGTGGACTCCTACAAATACCTTGGAGTCCACATTAACAACAAACTGGACTGGTCAAACAATACAGATGCACTCTTCAAGAAAGGACAGAGCAGACTGTTCTTCCTCAGGAGACTCTGTTCTTTTGGTGTGTGCAACAAGCTACTGAAGATGTTCTATCAGTCTGTAGTAGCGACTGCACTGTTCTTTGCAGTTGTGTGCTGGGGAGGTGGCATCAAGGCTGGTGAGGCCAACAGACTAAATAAGTTAATCAGGAAGGAAAAATCTGTTGTTGGACTGGAACTGGACAGTCTGGAGTCTGTGGCAGAGAGGAGGATGGTGGACAAAATCAACTCCATACTGGACAAATCTGCCCACCCACTTCATGAGGAACTGTGGCGAATGGGAAGTTCATTCAGCCACAGACTAATTCCCCCTAAAGCCAAGACTGAAAGATTCAGGAAGTCTTTTGTGTCCACGGCCCTAAGACTCTATAATTCCTCAATATAAACAATAATACACACACACACATGCATGTACGCACACACACATACACACACACACACACACACAACCCTCCCCCCAAAAAATAATTAATTACTTTATTACTTTATTAATTACTTAATGAATTACTATTAATCAATATAATTTAAATAATCTCAAATTTAATAACTGCTATAACAACTGAATTTCCCCTTGGGGATTAATAAAGTACTTCTTCTTCTTCTTCTTCTTCTTCTTCTTCTTCTTCTTCTTCTTCTTCTTCTATATTAGCTTCTCTTCATTATCTCCCTGTAAAATCCAGGTACAAATTCCTTCATGATCAAGCTCCTTCATACCTTAACTCTGAACCATCCCTCCCCTACCCTCCTCTCCTAACCTCTGACATGTATATTCCACCATTGAATGTCACTAACTTTGTAATCTCTCTCTCTCTCTCTCTCTCTCTCTTCTGCAGGTGTCCCTAGTCCTGGAGTTGTATATTGCTGATCTGCAGTTACTGGCACCACCAGCCTGCAGTGTCTATTTGTTGTTTATTGTTGCTGTTCTATTCTCTCTCTTCTATCCACTCACCCCAACCGGGCTCGGCAGATGGCCACTGTAAATTTCGGTAAGTTTGAGAGTTGCTAATTCTTGAAACCAACACAAGTGTGATGAATCATCTCAGGTTTAATTTCATGCAGCATGGAGAGAAGACTTCTAACAGCATTCTCTGTCTTCTTCCCCTTAATTTCAGTTTATATAGCTTGTAAAAAGGGGTGGACTAATCTTGAACAGACCCCACATGTTTGTTCAGGTGTCCTCTATATTCAGGCACTAAAACAATTGTTGGTAGTTATTTACAGTCCTCTAAAACACTAAAAACATGCATTCTTTAGCCCAACACATTTAAGTGACCCTTTTGACCACCTGTTCCATGCTGTGTAAAACCCCCACACTGCCCAAACTTAGCCCGGTTCTGCTGGAGGTTTTTTCTTCCATTAAAGGGAATTTTTCCTCTCCACTGTCACCAAGTGCTTGCTCATAAGGAATTTGTTGGGTTTTTTTTGTTTTTTGTAAAGTGCTTTGAGATGACTGTATTGTGATTTGTACTATACAAATAAAACTGAATTAATGTTAGTGAATGAGTACCAAGTAGGAGTACCAGTTACGTTCTATTTCAAATTACTTGTCTTTTCTTTACCTGAAAGATGCAAGTCTTTTAGTGTTTCTAAAAATGGCATATTGCTCCATATTTGCCTCAGTTACCGTCAACCATTCGGAGCCCTATAAGCAAACTAAGCGGCTGCTTAGGGCCCCACCAACACTAGGGGGCGCCCACTAGTGGTCTGAATCATTACGTTGCAAAGCGTGCTGCTGTTACTGATATACACAGCTTTTGCCTCAATGCCTGCCCGCTTGCTCCCGCCACCTGCCTCTTCAGTGGACTGAAAATGAAAGTTGTTGCATCATTGTTTGATACTACAGTTTTGAAGCTGCCTAGTGGACAAAAACAGTTATACAGTTATACAGTTGCCATTTTAAAATGTATAAAAAAATAAGAAATATGGCAAATCTGTAAGCTTCACTTTTACTATTTCTGTTAGTGTACTTACTAGGCAGTAATATAATTGCGGGCAATCATGTTAAAAGAGGTACAGATAACATGTAAAATGTGCTGTATACAGTTGCTGGTTTGCGATGGAATTACTCCATTATTCACTGCAAGACAGGGCCCCAAAATTATCCTGCTTAGGGCCTCCACATGTACACGGCGGGCCCTACTGTCAACACAAAACTTGTTTCTGCAGAACACTTTTACCACTCTTTTTTTGCTCTACAGTGATGTCCCAGATGCAAGAACCATTATAATAAATGAAAAGCAGGTGTAATAATGTTCCGGCCAGTAACAAGAAGGAATGACATCTGATCTCTGAATATGAAAAAACGTCCGTTTTCATGTTTGCCTCTTTGTTATTTTGTATTTTGCAATGCTACATGGAGAAAAAAAATCAAACCAATTTTTAAACTTTGTTTATCCCCTTTAGACCAACAAAAAATGTTTTAGTATTCACTTTAGAACAGATAATCTAATTACCAAAAGATACATCCACCGATCTACTTGGGCTTTGTGATAGTATTTTAACTTTAATTTTTGTATTTTAAAACAAAAATCAAATAACCACTCGTTTCTTATTTTATAATATCCACTTTTGAACAGAAAATCCAATTAACAAAAGAGACATGGACCCTATTACTCCTTCACTCTCTCTAGTTTTTTTTTTCAGAATTAGATCAATTATCATTTTTGCTGACATTTTGAGCCCCACCAGGCAGTATACCCCCTCCTTGGTGTCCGAGGTATTTAATCAGTGTATTGTATATCTAGACAAACCATAGTTAAGTTAGGTGAGGTGTGCCGCTACTAGCAGCCATGAGCAGGCATATCCAAAGTCAACTTTAACTTGAGATGAGGTCATTAAATCATTTTTGTTCATCGGAATTAAAAATCACAATAAGGTGATCAAGTTTTTGTTTTTACAGTGTAAAAGTAATTTTCTATTTGTAAAACTGTGGAGGCAGTTTGTGTTAATAAAGACACACACCAGAGACATGTCTTTCTGGGTTTTATTCACACACTTACATCCAGCTACATCAAGTGAGGAATATCGTGTCAGAGGGATATTTTTACACCATATTTACTATATTTCAATGAATTTCTAATACATCATCCATGAGTTTCAGAACTACGTAAAACAAAACGACCAACCAGCAACAGTTTAAACAAGTAAATTAATCCAGAGAAACCTCATTATAAATACTTTAATCCTAATCGCAGTAAGATTTACTACATTATTACAAAATACACTAGATACACGCCATTATTAGCAATCAATGTATCAGGCGTAACATAAATAGTAAACAGTTATATAATGTGAGGTAAGGAAAAAATAACATGTCTATTCCTAAAATCACTGATAATGTTTGATATACAATATTCAAACATGATAAAACAGTAAATAATACAAACTTAAATTTTATTAGTAGATTAACGGCATTTATCAAATATTAGTGAATGTGTACATGTAATGTTCACAACAGTGTAATGTCCTGGTGTGTCTTTACATTAATTGATGCAGACAGATATTGACCACAGTCGTCAAAGTTTCTTACTGGTGTGAATGTGTTGATGGGCTGTCAGAGCACTTGAACAAATGAAACACATTTTATGGAGTTACTGGGACATTCTCACATTTTTCACACCAGTGCAGCTTCTCTACAGAGTGAACACGTTGATGTCTTTTCAGGTTACCCAGCAAGGTGAAGGCTTTTCCACACTGGTCACAGCTGTATGGTTTCTCTCCAGAGTGAACATTCTGATGTCTTTTCAGGTTACCCAGCAAGGTGAAGGCTTTTCCACACTGGTCACAGCTGTATGGTTTCTCTCCAGAGTGAATACGCTGATGTATTTTCAGGGTGCCTAACTGTGTGAAGTCTTTTCCACACTGGTCACAGCTGTACGGCTTCTGTCCAGAGTGAATATGCTCATGAGCTCTTAGGTGACCTAACTGTGTGAAAGCCTTTCCACACTGGTCACAGCTGTACGGTTTCTGTCCAGAATGAATACGCTGATGCTTTTTTAAAGTGCCTAAAACTGTAAAAGCTTTCCCACACTGGTCACAGCTGTAAAGTTTCTTTCCAGAGTGAATACGCTGATGTATTTTCAAGGTGTCTAAAACTGTAAATGCTTTTCCACACTGGTCACAGCTGTATGGTTTGTGTCCAGAGTGAATACGCTGATGTATTTTCAGGCTGCCTAACTGTGTGAAGGCTTTACCACACTGATCACAGCTGTACGGTTTCTGTCCAGTGTGAATACGTTGATGTCTTTTCAGGTGGCCTAAATGTGGGAATGCTTTTCCACACTGGTCACAGGTGTATGGTTTCTGTCCAGAGTGAATATGCTGATGTCTTTTCAGGTTGCCTAACTGTGTGAATGCTGTTCCACAATGGACACAGCTGTATGGTTTTTGTCCGGAGTGAACACGTTGATGAATCTTTAAACTTTGCAATGTTGTGAAGGTCTTGTTGCAGTGCTGACAGCAGTGACATTTGATGCCCTGTCTTTTCTGTTTCTATAGAAAAAAGACAGATACAGAGAGAAGCCATGTTAAAAATAGTGATCGAAAAATCTAAAACTGACTTTACAACATGCTTAGGAATCATAAAACACTAATGCATTACAACCTCTATAAAATATGATTGATATCTCGATATTTCTTAGTTAATGATTTATATCCCAGTTATGTACATACAACAAAACCTAATAGCAATGGAGATAGCATGAGCAACAACATAAGCAAATAGGAACCTGTCAGATGCAACCCTGGGCTCTAAATTGTCACTGGGTTTTTAAACCAGGACGTGTACACTGGAAAAACATCTGTTGAATTTATTTAATTTTAATGTTTACATTGGTTCCACACAATCAAAATGTGTCTAATTGACCATTTTTTGCTCTCAACTATTCAAACCAAGGCATTTCATTCAAGTTATACTATTTAAAAGAACCATGATTCAAAATAATGTTACTATAATATCAATTTGTTTTGTAATTTTAACATTTCATCATGTCAAGAATACCAAATTTTCAACTATAGCTCCAACTTGATTTCTCAATGGTAATATTACTCAAAGGAATTATGTAAATGTGAACCAATTTCAGTCTGTCCTTTACCTGATTTAGGTCTTGAACTGCTTTAATAAAATTAACTGCATTTAAATGTACAGATATCTATACTGGTTTAAGTGTGTGCAAATACAGAAAAAAATGAAGATACCTATTTCCACTGACCAAAAATGTAAAAATTTTATTGAGTTTATAGAACATATAAACTTCACGTAATGGTTTCACACAATATCAAAATGTTAATAAACTGTAAACCCTCCATCAGAAGCAGTGTACTTAAAAATTATTGCACCGCAAACATTTCTTCAGTGGGTTTAGAAACATAAAATTCTAAACCGCAAATTATTCACAAGGTACAAAGAACTCTCACTTACTTTCACTCTGAATACATGAGCACAAAATATGTGAATGGATTTTTAACTGCATTCTACATCATCCACAGAACAGCAAAGAAATATAATCTTAAAAGAATGTAAAAGTTCAACCAGTTGAACAATGCATTTTTGTAGAGAAATTCTACTGTAAACTGAATATGGCACAGCTTATATCTGATAACATGCTTAAGAGAAACTATTGCTGTCAGCACATTTGTAAAGAAACTTCTGAATGGTGTGAAACTTTGACACCTGATACAGAACTAGTGAAATTAGACCGGCAGTGCAGTATCTCTAACTCAATGCAGTCTTACTGTAAGAGCCTATTTTTCAAAGAGAATACATTTATTAGTTTTTATCATTTTGTATTTGTCTAGTAAGTGAATTTGCTCTTCTGTTACTTTTTTTAACCCTTTGGGGTTTAGGGTTGTTTTGGGGCTCTGGACAAATTTTGACATGCCCTAACATTTGTGCTTTTTTCAGTTGCTTTTAAACATATTAAGTCTGATAACACTGTAATCAGCACAAACTGGGCTACAACAATATGTGAGCAGTGTGTTTATACATGATTGTGTTTTTGACAAAACAGCGTTTATGCATGGTTAGTGAAAAACTTCAGAGAGATCACTCCATGACTTATGTGACGGATTGTTTATGAGTGCTTTTTTGCTGGTCTGTTCATTGCACTTTAATCCTCTGGGGTCTGAGGGTGTTTTTGGGGCCCTGGACAAGTTTTGACATGCCCTGACATTTGTGCTTTTTTCAGTTGATTTTAAACATATTAATGGCTAAAGTCAGTTAAGACTGTAATCAGCACAAACTGGGCTACAATAATATGCGAGCAGCAAGTTTATATATGCATGGTTAATGAAAAACTAAAATTTTTAAGTCATCATCCAAACACACAGAAAAAGTGAGTAAATTCTATGATGAAGTTTGACGTTTTATGCCATTTCTGAGGGGCGTGTACATAATTAACTGGTTCACCTCAGATTATTTACATGTGACGAGTGCGCTCAGTGTGAGGAGGGATCACATTAGCTGTAAAGGTGAGACAGGAGAAAACGTACAGCTTTTTATTTGACAAAAACACAGCGTAAAACTAGACCCTTTACAGATTTGAATGATATATTACCTTTATCTGTACAATTAAAACTAGCAGCGTAATTTAAGTTGGTTTTGGTGTTATCAGGAGAAAATGCCAGAAAACGCACCAGCGCGTTCGTGGACCCCTGAGGGTTAAGTGATCATGGAGCTTCTTTATATCCTCTGCTAGAGGCAGTATTGTAGTGCTTTGGACGACATGGGTTGTCCATTCCAGTTCGATTAATCTGATGAAGTGGTCCACCCTTCCTTTTAAGACATCATCTTCTTGATGGAAAATATATGCTACCTTCACAAGTGATTGGCATAGTTTTAAAGCAGTTTAAGAAACAGAGAATGGTCAAATCCAGTCAATTTTTAACAGCTTCAAGTACAGTGTTGAACTGATCCTTCAAAGTAACAATATATCACATATTGTTTTTGATGTCTGCTCGGTGCTGGCTAACATCTCCATTTTTCTGGAACATTCTCTCACCCACTGACAGAATTATTGGGTCAGATTACACCAACTGTGTTACATGATCATATGTCCTTTATTCAAGTACTTTTTCAAGTCCACTGGAACCTTCAGTGTCTACGGGCAACAACATGGAACAACTTGCCTGAACCTTTTGTCTCACTGGCCCATCTTCTCTCACTTGCACTTTGCATCTATTGTGATGTTTCCAGAGGTCTGTTTTGACATACATTGCAAAGCAAAATATGCAAGGGAGACAGTCTTCTGGGGAGGACAAATAGGTTGCTTGTCTTTTTGGAATGATTACTCCATTCCCAGGGGATATGACTGAGCACTTATGGTGGTAGTCCCCCATGTTCCTTATTTTGCTCATTAAAAGATTTCACATGGTTGAGCATTGTTTGGGTGCAAGTGCCTTTGTAACTTTAACTTTGTTGGAATGTATCACATGTCTTGTAATTTTAGCAAAAGGCTTTTCACAATACAGACAGTAATTCCTCGTCGTAAGTGTTCAATGACATTTTCACTTCAATATTATGCATTTGAGAACCACAGCCATCTTTCTTTTTTTTAAAATCATTTTCTTGTTCATCATCATCTTCTTTAACCTTTTCCTCTGACATCCATCGAGAGAGAAACCTCATGAACCATGTCCTGAAATATAAAACACAAATTAAAATCGTTGATGAGCATATATAAGCAGCGTGCGCTTATTAAAACTGTCATTCATGTACCAATACTTATAAAAAGACTATGTAGGTAGAGTACAATTTTTTTTTTTTTTTATAAAAGGCATGGTATTGTGATATCTCTCAAGTATCAGTATACTGTGTAACACTAATTTAAACTGTTTTATTAATTAATCTATTTTAGTGGAGCAGGTATTCAAGCATTCACAATAGTGTTTTTTGTTAATGTCAGTGACAAAGATATAATTCCCAGTTAGTTGCTCTTTACCGTAAGAGCAACTAACTGTTTTGAAAACAAAATGCCATTAATGTGAAGGAGCAGCAACAGGAAATGTTTTGTTACCACTACAGCTCTAGCAGTAGGAGCGGTTATGTGAATATAAAAAGCAGAAAATCACTTTGAACAGACGTAGTGAATCTTTAGCCTCTGAAACTGGCTGGGTAATGGCACAGACCTACAACTAAGCCGTTTTAGTCATAACTGAGTAAAAACTAAAATAACACACACACACAAATACAAAAACACAAAGCTTAAACCATCTTGTAGTTCAGAGTTTTTCCAGATTTGATCAAAAACCAGAATAAATATAAATTAGACACAGACCCTCAAGTCTAGTCCTAATGCCCTTTTTCTCCTTATGTAGCCGTTTCTATCAATTAAGTCCTGAACACTGACCTGGTGATTGTTGGGATAGCAGAGGATGAGCATGGATCATTGGTTTGGTAATCCAGGTCAATGAAATCCAGATCCTGCTTCTCTTCATTATTCCGGTCTTGTACTCATCCAGTTTGATAAAATCTGGGTGCTGCTTCTCTTCTTTAATTTGAAATATGTTTTGTCCTGGTAAAGGAAACATAGGTCCTGGTTCTCATCTTTTATTGTGGTCCTGGTTACAAGAGGTGAACAAAAATGTTCTCCAGTCAGTGATTACAAAATAAGCTAAATCTGACACTGAATGAAGAAATTATAACAAGATGAAACCATGAGACCAAAATATGAATGATTAAATAAATTACCAAATTAACCATGAAGGTTACATTAATTAAAGGTTTGGGATTCTCTGTCTCTCTCCCTCTTAAGAGTTTGGACCACACAACACATGACAAGCTGAAATGTAGAATGTAAGAATGAATGTGTGTATCAGATGAGGTTCCTCAAAGTTCCTAAGAGCACAGTGGCCTCCATAATTCTCAAATGGAAAGAGTTCGGCACGACCAGAACTCTTCCTAGACCTGGCCGTCCAGCCAAACTGAGCAATCGTGGGAGAAGAGCCTTGGTGAGAGAGGTAAAGAAGAACCCAAAGATCACTGTGGCTGAGCTCCAGAGATGCAGTAGGGAGATGGGAGAAAGTTCCACAAAGTCAACTATCACTGCAGCCCTCCACCAGTCGGGGCTTTATGGCAGAGTGGCCCGACGGCAGCCTCTCCTCAGTGCAAGACACATGAAAGCCCGCATAGAGTTTGCCAAAAACACATGAAGGACTCCCAGACTATGAGAAATAAGATTCTCTGGTCTGATGAGACCAAGATTGAACTTTTTGGCATTACTTCTAAGCGGTATGTGTGGAGAAAACCAGGCACTGCTCATCCCCTGTCCAATACAATCCCTACAGAGAAACATGGTGGTGGGAGCATCATGTTGTGGGGGTGTTTTTCAGCTGCAGGGACAGGACGACTGGTTGCAATTGAAGGAAAGATGAATGCGGCCAAGTACAGAGATATCCTGGAAGAAAACCTCTTCCAAGAGTGCTCAGGACCTCAGACTGGGCCGAAGGTTCACCTTTCAACAGGACAATGACCCTAAGCACACAGCTAAAATAACAAAGGAGTGGCTTCGGGACAACTCTGTGACCGTTCTTGACTGGCCCAGCCAGAGCCCTGACCTAAACCCAATTGAGCATCTCTGGAGAGACCTGAAAATGGCTGTCCACCAACGTTCACCATCCAACCTGACAGAACTGGAGAGGATCTGCAAGGAAGAATGGCAGAGGATCCCCAAATCCAGGCGTGAAAAACTTGTTGCATCATTCCCAAGAAGACTCATGGCTGTACTAGCTCAAAAGGGTGCTTCTACTCAATACTGAGCACAGGGTCTGAATACTTATGACCATGTGATATTTCAGTTTTTCTTTTTTAATAAATTTGCAAAAATTTCTACATTTCTGGTTTTTTCTGTCAAGATGGGGTGCTGAGTGTACATTAATGAGAAATAAAATGAACTTTTTTGATTTTGACAAATGGCTGCAATGACACAAAGAGTGAAAAATTTAAAGGGGTCTGAATACTTTCCATACCCACTGTACCAGTAAGTAAATTGTACTTGATTGCATTTAATGGTCAACTATAGACCTCTGTAAAGTCCCTCTAGGACTTGGCACGACTCATCTGTACCTCTTGACAGTGGGCCTTGCCCGACCCTGCTGACCCAACTTACTGCAATCAAACTAAACTGTCAAGGCTGAGGGGTTTCTGGGTGAGGATCCAGATGGAGGATAAGCAAGAGAGACGTGATGTGCATGACACGTGAAGAGTGATGTTAAAAGTACAATTAACACCAGCTGCCATTAAAAGGCAAAAAGGGATGTACTGATGGTCGCACATGCGCTGCAGAGAAACACAATCTTTCACATGGTGAAAAGTCTGAGTGAAAGGCTACAGAGAGCAAGAAAAACATTATCTGAAAACATTGTGGACAATACAACAAAGGTCACCTCAGTAGCAGGTCTCAGGGTGGTACAGATTTGGAAAATTAATAGAAACATTGAATAGATCAAAGTATTGTGTTAAAGGTATGTATTGGTTGTTGTAGGTAGTATAGTACTTTTGGGCCAGCAGATTATGTTTGTCCGCTCTACTGGCTACCACTGCCAATATATTTCAGACCAGTGGGAAACATTGGTGTCAGTGTACTTAGGTGGAGGAGAGCAGAGACGAAGCTTCTTTCCCTGACAGCAGTGTTCCATGCTTGTCCAGAGGAAAATGTGCACAACATATGAATAGCTTTTCTCCGTTCCCCAACCAGAATTCACAGAAGAAAGTGATTTATTAATTTAAGTAGTAACACAAAAAACAAACAATTCAGCAGCAACAGTTAACAATTATCTCAAAGTGCTACTTAAACCCTACATGAAACAAAACAAACAAAAAAACAATTAACAAAAACACTATCCTGCTGTGTGACGTGGAATATAAGATTTTTGAACGGGCCGTTACATGGACAGTTTTAGGAGTCCTTTAGTGAAGCCCCCCACCAGGAAGCCCCTCAGATGTTTCAATGTGCTGTGAAGTTTGAAAGGTGAATGTTAACCTCTAATTAATTTCTAATGATGGAAAAATTTAAGCTTTATGAAGCACTGTGCTGGGTTTCTACCATCGTGAGACAGGTTAGTTTTACCCTACTGATGATGTGTTGTTGCAATAGTAATCCTGCTCACTAACTTTAAGACAACTGGCCTGAAAACGACACACTGCTTCAAGTAATCTCCTCCTGTCAAAAAAACTGCAGTTTGAGCAGTGATTCAGACCCCTTCTAATGCTTTGACATATTGAAGTACCCAGCCCCTTCCAAATTCAGGTGAAGCAGCTCAACACATGATGTGATGTAACGAGGCCTTGCTCATAAATGGTCACCTGATTTAGAGCATGTTGAAGCAGGCATCCATACACTGCTTAGCGACATGTCCACTTCAAAAGATCGATACTCTGTCAATCAGATGGGCTCAAGCGTAACGTTACTGTTAATTTCATAAATGTCATTGTCAATGAACGTGTCCTTTTTTGATAGGCTTGTGGTGTGACAGCTGCAGTTAACAAAATATAAAATGTATTATAATGAATTAAACATCCATCCATCATCTATACCCGCTTATTCCTAACCAGGGTCACAGGGATCTGCTGGAGCCTATACCAGCTCTCTTTCAGGTGGAAGGCAGGGGTACACCCTGGACAGGTCACCAGTCCATCACAGGGCCACATAGAGACACACAAAGACAAACAACCTCACACACTCACACTCACTCCTATGGGCAATTTAGAGTCACCAATCAACCTGATATACATGCTTTTGGACTGTGGGAGGAAACCGGAGTATCTGGAGTAAACCCACGCAAGCACAGGGAGAATACGCAAACTTCACACAGAAAGGGTTTGTAAACCCAGGACCTTCTTGCTGTGAGGCAACAGTGCTAACCACTCAGCCACCATGCTGCCCCAGAGAATTAAACCTATTAAAGTTAAAAACAGTATACTTATTCAGTTAGCATAACAGCTAAGGTCAGTCTTGTATAGCAATGACTCAAAATGGTCACAATGGTGAAAATGTCCCATTGTATGACAAGCTTGTTCTGTGATGTGACATAAATCAGTCATGTTTTGTTTCTGTTGTTTTTAAAATGTTGGATATATGAAGTATTTGTGTAAATGTTACATCATTATTTATTGTGTGTGGAATGTTAAAAATCACAGACTTTGCCAGTTTTTAGGCATGAGCAAAGAAGACAAATACCTACTAGATAGTGGTAGTAGATTAAACCAGTATTCTGTCAGTAAATCAATCCTAACCTTCCCTTAGCCCATGCACCAAGCCATAGAGAGAAGAAAAAAGCTCATCAATCTAAGTTAACATCAAAAATAAAGAAGCTGGAAAAAAATAACTTAAAGCTGTGATTCATCATTAATTGTGATGCAATATAATACATATTAATGCAAAATGTGCCATTCTGCGTACTTAGTCCCTTTAATTTTGATAACTTAAGTATGTTTTGATGCTAACAATTTTGCACTCAAACATTTTTTAGGATTTAGATTTGTAACAGAATATTTTTATACTGTAATGTTGCTACTTTTATTTCATTAAAGTATTAACGTATTTTCCCCCACCACTGTAATTTACTACTATTTAGTTATGTACATGAATGCATCATACATGCACAGTGTATGGATTATGAATTGTGCTATATAAATAAACTTGCCTTGCCTTACTTTTAAAAAAAAATAAAATACCGTATAATACTCCTGCCTTTTTGTTGCTTGCTAAAATTTGCCCCATAAACGGAATTCCTACTTCCAAATAAAAGCAAAATAAGCAGAATAAACATTGTTGATGTTAAATAAATTAACCCTCTAGTATGACTGAACGCAACACCGGCCTTTTCTGATAAACTCGTAAAAAGTGTGCAAATACTGTGGAATGTTCTATTCAGGAGCTGCGCTAATTAGAGGTCACATTTCCTGTGAACACTTCACAATAAGAGCCACTCATTTAGTTAAAGCGGAATGTCTTTAATGTGAGCAGCAACAGGAAATGTCTCGTTAGCATCGGTGGCTAATACAGTAGCGGTTGTAATGTCAACACTGACCTGCTGATTGCTGGGAGCAGAGGACGAGTCGGGCTGGTTTGGATCGATGAAATCTTGATCCTGATTGATTCCGCTCTTGTACTTGTGCAGTTCAATAAAATCCGTGTCTTGATTCTCCTGTTTAACTTCAAGTTTGTTGTGGTCGTCGTAGACGAAACTTTGGTCTTGCTTTTCTTCCTTTATTCCACTCTTGTACTGATCCAGTTCGGTAAAAACCGGATTCTGATTCTCCTCTCTAACTACGCCTATGTTGTCGTCCTGGTAGCCGAAACCTGGGTCCAGATTCTCTTCTTTTATTCCGCTGATGTATTCGTCCAGTTCGGTAACATCGGAGTCCTGATTCTCCTCTTTAAGTTTGTCGTGGTCCTGATAGACAAAATCCGAGTCCTGGTTCTCTTCCTTTATTTCACTCTTGAAGTGTTCATGGTCGATAAAACCCGGGTCCTCGTCCTCCTCCTTTATAGCAATAAGGTAATGGTCGCGGTCGATAAAATCCGGGTCCTGACTCTCCTCTTTAACTTCACATTTGTTGTGGTTCTGGTACACGAAACCTGGGTCCTTGTTTTTTCCCTTTATTTCGCTCCTGCAGTGCTCGTGGTCGATAAATCCAGGGTCCCCGTTCTCCTCCTTCATAACAATGATGTAATGGTCCTGGTCGATAAATTCTGGGTCTCGACTCTCTTCCGTAATTTCATGTTTGTAGTGATCCTGGTAGACGAAACCTGGGTCCCGATTCTCTTCTTTAATCTCGTTTTTGTAGCGGTTATCGCTGTGTTCATGCTCTGACTCTGTGTTTGACGCCGCCATTTTGAAAAGCAAACGTCACCAGAAGCTGAGCAAATTTACGTAAGTGGATGTGAAAAAAAATAGTGAACGTGAATAAAACTAATCAAGAAACATAACCCTCCATATAAGTGGAACATGCCAAAGAAAACATCCTTTAAAACATGACAAAAAATATTGACATGAAACGTGTGGATTTAGCGGTATGAATGAAATCTAACATACTCGACCAGAATTTTACAGTATCAGATGTGACCAAAACAGATGTGACACAGTTTCACATGAATTGTAACAAAAAAGAGCAATCAGTCTTAATGTCTGTCGCGTTTACATTTATTAAGGAAAGAAATAACTGGACACATTCTGTGAATTAATTTAAATGAGATTTCTCTCACCTTCTTAGTAAAGCAAACACTCTTATGATGCAAACTTATGATGTCTGACTTCGTTCTACATCAAACACAGATTGGTAAAGGATTAAACAAATGATAAATCAGATATTTAAAAGGCTGTAAATATGTCACAGTGTGGGCTGTTAGACTGATATTTACATCATTTGTCGCTCAGCATGTCTATAATGTCTGCACCAAATTTTAGCCTGACACAAACAGTGAGTCCAGAGAGCACAACACCAACCAACCCCCACCAGGTGGCTCTAGAGCTCTTCAAAGCCACCGGATAGTGATAGAGCCTACATATACAGATGGGACTCAACATGTTGAAATGGATGTCGCTAAATGTTGTGTTGTCTATAAACATGTTCAGAAACACAACGGATCAGCAACATCAACATCACTTGTCTTTTCTTGACACATATACAGTATCTCACAGAAACGAGTACACCCCTCACATTTTTGTAAATAGTTTATCTTTTCCCTTGACAACACTGAAGAAATGACACTTTGCTACGATGTGAAGTAGTAGTAGCTTGTATAACAGTGTAAATTTGCTGTCCCCTCAAAATAACTCAACACACAGCCATTAATGTCTAAACTGCTGGCAACAAAAGTGAGTACCCCCCTAAGTGAAAATGTCCAAATTGGGCCCAATTAGCCATTTTCCTATATTCCTGTCATGGTACTCGTTGGGTGATGGGGAGCAGGTGTATTAAATTTGATATTATTGCTCTCAGTCTCTCATACTGGTCACTAGAGGTTCAACATGGCACCTCATGGCAAAGAACTCTCAGAGGATCTGAAAAAAAGAATTGTTAGCAGACACACAAGTGGCCCATGTGCTTGCTATGCCACATGATGGACATATCATGCTATAATGCCTATGTCCTGTTCACCTCCGTGGACCCCAACTGGAACAGTGCCTATTGCTTTAGGTGGTAACTTGGAGCAGGTTGGCAGAGTTCTCATCATTTGCCCAGGAGACTGACTGCAGCCAGCTTGGTCCTACAAGCCTAGGGCCAGGTCAGGGGGGGGAAGGGGAGAAAGCGGAGACGCAGTCAGGGCCCTCCAGAAAGCGGAGGCAGTGTGTCTTGTGCTCACAGCACAGTGGAGCACATGCATATAAAATGCAAAATGCACCCAACAGTGATCTGTAGTTTATGCCTTAAATTGTGAACACACAAAAGTCTGTGTTTTTTTTAATAGTAATAACTTCCATTGGGCCTAGAAGGCCTGTGGGACTCCTGAGGCAGCTGATGGAGGCAAAAACTCGGGTAAGGGAGGAGTTTGGTCAGGCCATGGAAAAGGAATACCTGTCAATCCCGAAGAGATTCTGGCAAACCATCCGGTGCCTCGGGAGGGGGAAGCAGTGCTCTGCCAACACTGTTTACAGTGGAGGTGGGGAGCTGATGATCTTGACTGGGGATATTGTCGGGCAGTGGAAGGAATATTCTGAGGATCTCTTTAACCCCGCCAACACGTCTTCCATAAAGTAAGCAGGGGCTGGGGATTTGGAGGCTGATCCATCCATCACCCAAGCCGAGGTCAATGAGGTAGTTCGGCAACTCCTCGGTGGCAAAGCACCGGGGGTGGATGAGATCCGCCCCGAGTACCTCAAGTCTCTGGATGTTGTTGGGCTGTCATGGCTGACACGCCTGTGCGACATCGCATGGCGATCGGGGACAGTACCCCTGGATTGGCAGACTGGGGTGATGGTCCCTCTTTTTAAGAAGGGGGATCGGAGGGTGTATTCCAACTAGAGAGGGATCACACTCCTCAGCCTCCCTGGGAAGGTCTATGCCAGGGTGCTGGAGAGGAGGATCCGGCCGGTGGTCAAACTCTGATCCAGGAGGAACAATGCGGTTTTCGTCCCGGTCATGGAACACCAGACCAGCTTCATACCTTCTCAAGGGTGCTTGAGGGTTCATGGGAGTTTGCCCAACCAGTTCACATGTGTTTTGTGGACTTGGAGAAGGCATTCGACCGGGTCCCTTGCCGACATCCTGTGGGATGTACTCCAGGAGTATGGGGTCCGGGGCCCGTTGCTAAAGGCTATCTGGTCTCTGTACAAATGGAGCAGGAGCTTGGTTCGAATTGCCGGCAGTAAGTCAGACCTGTTCCCAGTGCATGTTGGACTCCGGCAGGGCTGCCCTTTGTCACCGGTTCTGTTAATTATTTTTATGGACAGAATTTCTAGGCTCAGCCAGGGTCCGAAGGGAGTCCAGTTCGGGGACCACAGGATCTCATCTTTGCTTTTTGCAGATTATGTTGTCCTGTTGGCTCCATCGAGCCAGGACGTCCAGCGTGTGCTGGGGTGGTTTGCAACCGAGTGCAACCTGACCCCAGACAAGCAGAAGAAGATGATGGATGGATGGATGGATGGATGGATGGAAGGATGGATGGATGGGTGGGCCTGGAAAATCAGTGTTTATTGACCAATTATTGACCTAGTCAAGGCTGTAATAACCTCATCCCAAATATTCTACTTTGCACCTCCTTTTTGGAAAATATTGTATATTTTGTGTTTTTCCCATTGAAACAAGTCAGGGGTTCTTATGACAAAAAGGGCCTAAAAAAAAAAAAAAAAAAAAAAAAAAAAATATATATATATATATATATATATATATATATATATATGTCAATATATGCATATATATATATGCATATATATATATATATATATATATATATATACATATGTAAATGTATGTATGGTTAGGTCTGAACTTGTTGAAAAGATTTATTGCAGTGAAAATGAAAGAAAAAATTTATATATAAGATTCTTATACAAGGGGCAGCATGGTGGCTGAGTGGTTACCACTGTTGCCTCACTTTTATGAAAGCGACCGTCTTGGTAAGGGTAAAAAGTGTAACTTAATTTTTAAGGTGCCTCAAGGGTTAAAGAAAACACACAAACTGCTGACACTTAGCAACGGTTACTAAGGGGGCTGGGCTCAGCTGCTGGTGACGTTTGTGTTTCAAAATGGCGACGATAAAAACAGAATCGGATCTTGAATACATCGAGAACTACTACAACTTCGACATTAAAGAGGAGAACCAGGACTCGGGTTTCGTCTATCAGGATCACGACAAACATGAAATTAAAGAGGAGAGTCAGGACCCGGATTTTATCGACCGCGATCAATACATCATTGTAAAGAAAGAGGAGAACGAGCACCCGGGTTTTATCGACCACAAGCACTACAGGAGCGAAATAAAGGAAGAAAACCAGGACCCGGATTTCGTCTACCAGGACAACAGATGTGAAGTTAAAGGGGAGCATCAGGACCCGGATTTTGTCGAACTGGATCACTACAACAGTGGATTAAAAGAAGATATGCAGGACCCAGGTTTTGTCTACCACGATCACAACAAAGGCGCAGTTAAAGTTGAGAATCAGGACACGGATTTTACCAAACTGGAAGAGACCGAGAGTGGAGTGGAGAACCAAGATCAAGATTTCATCGACCCACACCACCAAAGAAACTGGCCCCAGTCGTTCTCTGGTACCAGCGGTCAGCAGGTCAGCGTTGAAACTTAATCGATAGAAACGGCTTGTTTATGTATTTTTTCGTGTGTGTTTTTCTGGTTTTACTCAGTTCCGAATAAAACAGCTTAGAAGTAGGTCTGTGCCATTACCCAGCCAGTTTCAGGGGCTAAAGTAGATAATGACTTTGAACAGACGTAGTTCAAAAAATCAAAACTGCATTACTCTCAGACCCTTGGTGCATTGAGATAAACTCTGAACAGTAAAGAGTGCAATGTAAAAAAAAAATACAGGGGGTGGCTGTCAGAGTTGAGCTTCCTGACAGCCTGTGAATGAAGCTGTCCTCCAGTCTGCAAGTCCTGGCCCGAAGACTCCTTAGTCTCCTCCCTGATGGCAGTAGATTTAAGACGGTGTGTGACTGGTGTGTGGGATCGCCTGCAGTGGTGAGGGCTCAGCGAGCGAGATGGGTGTAGATGAGTGTCCTCGAGTAAGGGAAGAGAGACACGGATGATCTTCTCAGCTGTCGTTAGGACCCGAGACTTGGCGTGCATGGATCCTGACAACAGAGATCTCTAGGCAAGGCAAGGCAACTTTATTTATATAGCACAATTCATCCACAGAGTAATTCAAAGTGCTTTACAGAAATAAAAGACAAAAGTTCATATGCAAGAATCAAAATAAGAAACAGCAAATAGTGAAATTACAATTAAAGGAAACTGAGTGCACGTAGATCACTGTCAGTTGCATTATGTTATATGCCACGCTAAAAAGAAAGATTTTTAGCTTGGACTTAAACATTGCCAGAGATGAGGCTTGTCTAACATCATCAGAAAGACTATTCCAGGGTTTAGCTGCATATAATTGAAACGCTGCTTCTCCCTGTTTAGTCCTGACTCTGGGCACGAGCAGAAGGCCTGTCCCTGATGTTCTCAGATTTCGAGATTGTTCATATGGCATCAGCATGTCAGAAATGTAATGTGGTGCTGAGCCATGAAGAGACTTATACACATTATACACAAGCAGTGCTGTTTTAAAGTATATTTTCTGAGAGACAGGAAGCCAGTAGAGATCTGAGAACAGGAGTAATGTGGTTGTACTTCCTAGTTCTAGTCAGGACCCGAGCAGTAGCGTTCTGAATGCACAGCTCTTTTTGAGAGCCCTGTGAACAGGCAGTTACAGTAATCTAACCTGTTAGAGATAAATGCATGGATGAGTTTTTCCAAGTCTGGTTTAGACATGATCCCTTCGATTCTGGCAATGTTTTTGAGATGATAAAATGCTAACGATGTTATTGATTTAATGTGGCTGTTAAAATTCATGTCTGAGTCCATGATTACGCCCCTAGATTTCTAACTTGATTTTTAAATTTTAGAGAAAGAGACTCGAGGTGATTGCTGACATTTTCTCTTTGTTTCTGTGGCCCAAAGATGTTTATTTCAGTCTTGTCACTGTTTATTTGTAGAGTTTTGCATCCACACAGTGACACAATGAATCGACTGGTCCATATTCATCAGCTGTGAGTGAAATGTAAATCTGAGTGTCATCTGTATAGTTATGGTAGGACACATTATTGCAGTGTATTAACTGGCCTAAAGGAAACATGTAAAGATTGAACAAAAGGGGTCCCAAGATGGACCCCTGGGGGACCCAACATGTCAACGCCATTTGGTCTGAGACACAGTTACCAACTTCAATGAAATACTTCCTCTCTTCAAGATAGGACTTAAACCATTTAAGGGCAGTACCAGAGATGCCTATCCAGTCCTCTAACTTTTGTAACAGGATCATATGGTCCACTGTGTCAAAAGCAGCACTTAGATCCAGCAGTACTAAGACAGAGACTCTGCCAGTGTTGGTGTTCAGACGAATGTCATTTGTCACCTTGATGAGGGCAGTTTCAGTACTGTGATGGGGCCTAAAACCTGACTGAAAATCATCAAAACAGTTGTTTAGCATGAGAAAGTCAGTAAGTTGTTGGTAAACAGCTTTTCAAGGATTTTGCCTAAAAACGGCAGGTTTGATATGGGCCGGTAGTTGTTCAGTACCATAGAATCAAGACTGCTCTTCTTCAGGAGAGGCTTGGTGACAGCAATTTTCAGGGCACTTGGAAATGTTCCAGACTGTAATGAGTTATTAACTAATTGAGTGAGTTGTGGTAAAAAACTGTTTAGTACTGATTTCAGAAATCTAGAGGGTAAAACATCAAGGCAACAGGTGGATGAGCTCAGACTGGAGATGGTCTCTTCAACTGTTATGTCATTTCCAGGTGTAAAGTGTGTCAGTTCTACCAAGTGTCTCCTGGATGGCTGCAGAGTTGGTATCTGCCTTGTGCAATGTGCTGTGTGTTTAATACCCTGAATATTGTCATTAAAGAATAATGCAAATTCATTACATTTAGATGCTGAAATTAGTTTCAATGGCAATGGAGACGGAGGGTTTGTTAATCTACTGACTGTATCAAACAGGACACATGAGTTGTTACTGCTGTTGTCGATGTTTTCAGAAAAATACATTTCTCTCTTTCTACGTAGAGTTTCATTGAACACACACATCTGCTTATAAATATCATAATGAATCTGGAGCTTTGATTTACGCCATTTTCGTTCGGCCTTCCGGCCCTCCCTTTTCTGTGCCCTGACCGAGTCATCATTTCTCCACGGTGGCTTTTACCTGTTGCTGATTAATTTATCTTTAACAGGAGCAATCACATCTATGACATTTAGAACACTTGAAGTATATTAATTCAACAAATCTTCAACATGAGAGAAAGTGGTATTTTCAAACCTAATCATCTCCATAAATGGTGTCCTGGTGTTATCAGTTATGTGTCTTTTCTGAACAAGTGTAGGTCCAGTTGCATCTTTGGGAATTATGGACAAATCAAAAAAGACACAAAAATCGTCAGGCAAAGCAACATCAATCACAGTGACATTAGTGTGACCTCTGGTATGGGTCGGCTCACTAACATGCTGACTAAAACCATACGTTTCAAGGAAAATTCTTTGGCATATCTGTCACAGGCCTTATCCACATGAACATTAAAATCACCTGTAATAACCAAACAGTCAAACTCTGTGAGGACAACTGAAAGCATCTCAGTAAATTCATCAATAAAATTTTGACAGCATTGTGGAGGTTTGTAAATGTTTATAAAAAGTACAGAGGGAGATCATTTTTGCTCCATTTTTAAAGATACATACTCAAATGATAAGAACTCCCCAAATGACAGCCTGTGGATGACCATATTATCCCTAAAAAAGGCACAGATGCCACCACCCTTTGTGTTTTCTCGTGTTTCTGATACAAATGTGAATTTACGTGGGGTGGATTCAATAAGAACTGCATTTGCTGTCCTGCCATCTAACCATGTTTCTGTTAAAAACATAAAATCAAGATTGTATGAAGAAATAAAATTATTGATTAAAAATGATTTGTTACATAAAGATCTGACATTGAGCACTGCAAGTTTCAAATTAGTTTGAGTAGGACCTGAAACTGTCTGTATGGCTGTACCCTTCCCTTCTTTTCTCTTCCTCTCCTCTCCCCTCACATGTATATTCCACCATTAAATGTCACTAACCTTGTGCTATCTCTCTCCCCTAGTTTGTGCTCTCTGTATATCGCTGATGTGCAGTTACTAGCCCCATTAACCTGCAGTGTCTATTTGTTGTTTATTGTTGCTGTTCTTTTCTCTCTCATCTATCCACTCACCCCAACCAGTCGAGGCAGATGGCCGCCCAAACTGAGCCAGGTTGTGCTGGAGGTTTTTATTTCCGTTAAAGGGAGTTTTTCCTCTCCACTGTCGCCCAAGTGCTTGCTCATAAGGGATTTATTGGGTTTTTTTGTTTTTGTAAAGTGCCTTGAGACCGTCTATTGTGATTTGGTGCTATACAAATAAAACTGAATTGAATTGAATTTGCTATGCTGGGGAAAAAGTTGATAGAAAGAAATTTTATATCTTTGAGTTTAAGAGCTCTTCAGAGCAGAGGGGGCTTGTGTATGCATTCTTTAATAGTAAATTAGCAGTTCCTGTCTGATTTGGAGTGCAAAGGTCTGGGAGATGATCCTCATCTTAGTCTTTACACTGGGTTGCAGTGTTAAGGCATAAATAAAAACAAGGCCCTTCGAGTTGAGACAATGCAGGTCCTGCTTGGTCAGTCCAAATTTTTTTCCACTCTTTTCTGCTGGTATGCTACACCATTTTGCTTGCTGCCATCTCGCTCCCATTTTAACCCCAACACAGATATTATTTTTATTTTGTGTATGACTTAGTGGAAAAACATACAAACGTCAGTGTAAGTAGTGGTCCAAAAATCCACTCAGAACCCATTGCTAAATCTGACAGGTTTTTATTTGCTTGTTGTTACTTGTTTTGTCTCCATTTCTGTCATTTTTTTGCATTTATGTAATGGGGATATCGGCCAATTATTAAGAAATGTCCTAAGGCATCAATTTGAATTTCTATAGATATGAAAATGTATTAGTCAGTTTTAATGTGTTTTATCATTCATAGACATGTGGTAAATGCCATTTATAGTTTTAGATTTTCCTATCATGTTTCACATCCTCACTCTGTGTCTCTTTTATTTATGAAAACAGGAAAGAAGAAAGGAACTCAAATCTTACTGCTGTCACCACTGCAACAAGACCTTAACAACATCCTATCATTTAAAGATTCACCAACGTATTCACACTGGGCAGAAACCGTTCAGCTGTGACCAGTGTGAAAAAGCCTTCACACGGTCAGACCAGCTGAAATCACATCAGCGTACTCACTCTGGACAGAAGCCGTACAGCTGTGACCAGTGTGGAAAAGCCTTCACACACTTAGACACCCTGAAAAGACATCAGCGTATTCACTCTGGAGAGAAGCCGTACAGTTGTGACCAGTGTGGAAAAGCCTTCACACACTTAGACACCCTGAAAAGGCATCAACATTTTCACTCTGGACAGAAACCATACAGATGTGACCAGTGTGGAAAAGCCTTCGCAGGGTTAGGTGATCTAAAAATACATCAGCGTAGTCACTCTGGACAGAAACCGTACAGCTGTGACCAGTGTGGGAAAGCACTCAGACACTTAGACACCCTGAAAAGACATCAGCGTATTCACACCGGACAGAAACCATACAGATGTGATTACTGTGAAAAAGCCTTTAGAGAGTTAAGCCCCCTGAAAAAGCATGAACGTATTCACACTGGAGAGAAACCATACAGCTGTGACCAGTGTGAAAAAGCCTTTACCCGGTTAGACGTCTTGAAAAGACATCAGCGCATTCACTCTGGAGAGTAAACAACGTGGAAAAAGTTTCATATGTTCAAGTACTCTTAATAGTCCATCAACAAATTCACACCAAGAAAAAACAGTGAAACTGGTTTCTCTATATTAAATAGTCTGAAAACCCACCAGGACATTACACTACTCTGAACAGGACATATACGCAGGTCTAAAAGCATTGAAAAAGTCCAGGATTTTGAGAGTTGATAGCTTCTTGATGATTCCTTGTGGAAACTGCATGAGATAGGTCTAAGACAGGTTTTAGTCTTTACTCCCTGGTTACTTTGACCAAGCAGTGAGGCAACACAAGTGGAGCAACAATCAAATAACAAACATGCATAACAACAGAATTAGATATGTACTAAACAAACTCACCAAAACAATGTCACACAAGAAGATCTATATGCTGGTTTGATCAAACAAAATGAAACATAAGGCAGTAGACATGTGAACAGACTACAATTGAATACAAAGTTAACAAAACTAAACTCAAATATTCCACATTTTATAGCAGTACATGGTACTGTGTGATGAGCAGCCACACCTTTTGTCCAGCAGGAAAGACACCACAATTAGGTAATTCAAAGACAAGGAAAGATTAATACAGTCAACCCAGGAGACAAACTAATAACTTGCTGATATAACCTTATATTATTGTGTGCACTACATTTAACATTATATGATTAAAAGCAAATACAGATGTAAATTAAACAAACTGTAATGTTAAATGACTTCATGCAGTTAACTGCAAATTGAACTTAAACTGTGGGTGTAGTGTCCTGTGATGGCTGTGTCCATCAGACCTACATTATAAGTATTTACTATTTTTGTTAAATTTGATATACTAATTGTTGGTAGTGACTTGTATGTAGAATATTTTTGTGTATATAGTAGTTCTTGCTCTGATTTAAATTATTAATTTATGATGTGGTTATTATGAAATAAGTTGCTTGTTCAAATTGTTGATTGGCTTATGTAGTTTAGTTTATGGATGATGTATTAAAAATTCTATGAAATACTCTAAGGTGGGAAATGCGATGTAAAAATCCCACTCTGGCATGATATTCCTCACTTAATGTAGGTGGATATAAGTAAGTGTGTGAATAAAACCCAGGAAGACATTTCTCTGATCTGTGAGGCTTTATTAACCCTTCAAAAGGCTGTCTGGGCATGACCTGAGTTTTTTTTTTTGTGTCAAATAGTGGTGCATTGTGCTATCATGGAGTGCTGCATTTTTATTCAGAGCTTCAGAAAGCTTTGTTTTCTCCATTACTACAAATCTGCCACTTACTGAAGGTTAGTGTAGTTGCATGTGTACCCGGAGTAAACCCATGCAAGAACGGAGAGAACATGCATCAAAGCTACTAAATGATAAAATAAAAATTCCAGGATTTAAATTCTTTAAATGCCAATTTCATAAGTTATGTCACTGATTTGGGGAAAAAACACAAAATGACTTATTTTCAATATAAAAAGTGATTTTTGTTTTTGTGCAGCATCAGATTTAAGATTTCTTTGACTGCCATTATAATGACATTTTTTTGACTGCACAGCTACGACACTATATAATCATGCAATCTTGATGGTTGGTGGTTTCTTGTTGGGAAGAGGTAAAATTTATGATTTTTACTGTTCACAACTCAGAGAAATTAAGAACATTTTTACTCTCTACTATAATTGAAACACTGCTGACTAGAACCTAGAATAAGTGGTGGCTCTTCAGGAAAAGTATGTTGCCTTTCCCTTTCCCTTTACCATCCCAAGGTACTTGAAGGTCTGCACAGTCTCTATCTCCTGTCCATCAATGCAGACTAACTGGAATGGTGCTTTTGATCTCCTGAAATCAACCACTAGCTCATTGCTCCAGTCAGTTAAGGTCTCCACTCGGTCCCTGTATTTCCTGTCCCGTCCACCGCACACACATGCCACAACAGCCGTATCAGAATACTTCTGATTTGGCAGGACTCTGAGTTATACCTAAAGTCAGATGTGTACATGGTGAACAGAAAAGGAGCAAGAACAGTACCCTGTTAATAATAATCTTCACATAGGAATTAGGCACATCGAGATATGCAACATGTACAGCACCGCATCTTCCACTCCCATGTGTTTCTGATAGGCAAATTGAAGGGGATCAAGATCCCCCTCAACCTGCAGCCTCATGCGACAGACAAGGAGCCAGTCCAAGGTCTTCATGACGTGGAATGTCAAAGCCACCGGTCTACAGTCATTCAGCTCTACCAGCCGCCCTGTTTTGGGCACCCGGTATGAGACAAGAAGTCTTCCACAGAGCCAGGACTTTTTCCATCCAAAGGCTCATATTAAAGAGCCTCTGAAGAGGGACAGCTAGCTGTCCTGCTCAGTTCTTCATAAGTCCCGGACACACTCCATCTGGTCCTGCTGCCTTTCCTGGACGAAGTCTCCTGAGCTCAGCCCCAACCTCTTTCGTTGTTAGAGACAGGAGGAGCTGTTCAGATTGTAACAGAGGGATGGTAGGTAGAGGAGGCAGAGGGATGGTAGGTAGAGGAGGCAGCCCTAGGGCTTAAGGTGGAGAGAGCAGATGCAGAGGTGGAGGGCGCAGCCTCAGAGGTGAAGGTTGACGGAGAAGCTGTAGAGGTTGAGGTAGAGTGAGGAGCTGCAGAGCTGGAGGGAGCAACCACTGCGGTGGTGGTGGAGAGAGTAGCTGCAGAGATGTAGGTGGAAGTAGCCACATTGTCAAACCTGATGTAATACTTCTTCAGTTTGTAGCTAGTGATGGTCTTTACCCCTCTCTACACCCACCTGGTGGTATTGTTCTCCAGCTGTCTTTCCAACTTTTTCGTTTACTCCACCTTAGCCGGCCTCAGTGTCTTTTTGAGCTCCAGTTGTATACTCCTCAGCTTCTCCTTAACCCTGTCCTGGAATTCTTCTGGTTCAGGTTGTCTTTAATGTCACTGGTGATCCATGGTTTATTGCTAGAATAGCACCGTACCATAAATTATGTATGTGTATTAATTTTGTATGACAAAGGAGCTAAAAATTAACTTTCTGCATTTTTTGAAAAACTATGTCTAGGAGTATACAAAAGGTGCAAAATAGCATAATACAACCAAGTGACTTTATGAATGTTTAGAACTTTAAAACATAGTTTTGTTGATTTGTATATAAAAAAAATCTACTAAATTACTCGTAACAAATGATTTTATTCTAAAAACTGAAAAAACACCCAATACAGCTATATTATAGAATATAAAAACTTTGAAAAGCTTTGAAAAACCAAAAAAATCAATTCACAAAATTACACAAAGCAACTGTTTCCTGTCTAAAACAAAACTATAAATTTGCACAAATCCACAGAAATTTTACAGGCTGTTCTTACTGTGCCAGTCATTGAAGCAGTCTCTTTTAGCCACAAAGCAGAGAGGCACTTCACAGGAGGTACAAATGACAGGTGTCTTTTGGTGACAGTGCCTGCACTTTCGTCTGCCATTTGTGCTGTCCCCCTTGATGTATGCAGGTTTGTGTGTCATTGAAGAGGGTGCTGATGTGGATGGTGCCGCATCAAACGAGGATGCTGAAGTGGATGATGCTGCATCAGAAGACAATGCTGATGCGGATAGTACTGTATCAGAAGAGCAGGCTGATGTAGATGGTACTGCATCAGATGTGGATTCTGATGTAGATGATGCTGCATGAGATGAGGATGATGATGTGGACTGACACTCTGCCAGTTGTAACACCAGGGCCTCTCTGAAAGCTTCTTGTGTCAGAGGTTTCTGTTGCTTTGCCTTGGCCATGTGACAGTGCAGTATGTAAGCATTTACAACTGCAATGTCCAGGAAGTGAAAAAAGAAAGTCTTATACCACTTCTGTGTTTTATGGAAGATGTTGTAGTAACTCATCAGAGCATCGGGACTGTCCATTGCCCCCATGCTCCTGAAAGGACACAAAGAGGCAAAAGTTATATTTGAACTTAATTCAGAAATATAGATATAGATAAATATGCAATACAATTGGGATAAAAGTGCAAACAAATCAAAGTGAATAAACATATAATAACATACGTGTTGTAGTCCTTCACAGCAGCTGGTACAGGGACGCTCACCGTTGACCACTGGTTGTTGTTACCCTTGACTCGTCTCTGAACTGTGTCCCCCTCAAAGGCTTTGTGCATTGTGGAGCACATAATCACCTCCCGTGTGTCCATCCATCTAACAAAAAGCACCTCATCCTCCCTGATCCAGTGTATTGTCCCCCTGGGAGCATTCATTGTCGTGGTGTTCCCTAGAGTCTTTGGAAATCCAATCCTTTTAGGACAAATCATACCACAGGCCAAGATCTTTTTTTGGAGAAGGTCCTGGAAGAGTGTCGGGCTGGTGTAAAGATTGTCAACAAACAATCTGTAGCCAGTCCCCAACACCTTCAGCTCTAGCAGCTTCATTATTGACTCATAACTGTGTCCTTTGCCATTATCCACCACCGCCTTCCCTTCGTACACTAAAAAGTTCCATGTATAGCCAGATGACGAGTCAGCCAAAACAAACAGTTTGTACCCCCACTTTGTTGGTTCATCTTTTATATGTTTCAATCCACTTCTGGCATTTGACCACACTGTACGCTCATCTACGGCAATACTCTGGAACGGGTGAAAATTGCTTTTGCATGCTTCCACTATCTGATGATATAATGGCTTGATTTTACATAGACGGTCATATGCTGGTGTGCCTTTCTTCTTGTCATTCTCAGCATCTAGCTTAGGATCACTGAGATGCAAACAAGACAAAATCCTCAGAAACTTCCTCTTTGACATGATTTGACAAGGCAGTGGGAGGGAATATAGTCTTGAGCTCCTCCAATAGTCTGTGATCCTGGAAAACCTCACAAAGCCCATGTAAATAACAAGTGCCAGGAAAGAGTAAAGGTCATCCAGAGTAATTTCTTCCCATGGCTTCTGACCTTCTTGCTGCTTCAAAGATCCATAAGAATTTGTATTAGCAAGGATTGTCTGCAGCACAGTTGAAGTGAAAAATAGTTGAAACAGCTCCAGTGGGATATAGGTGGATGTGGGTATTAGCTGGGGACCTGGTGTTCTTGCAGGTCGGAATGAGACCCTTGGTGGATCAACATCAGCTTCACTCATATCATGCCATCCATCTGCAGTACTGCTGGTAGTTGGTTCTTTGCTGTCTGGTGCTTTTCGCTTACTCCTTCCTATTGTTAATATCCCTTTCCTTCTGCTCGGTGTGGAACCAGTAGTTGAGGTTGTCTCTGAATGCCCTGATGATGGGGTGGGGGCGCCATCCAATCTCTGACGCTTTTCTCTGGAAAATTCTGCTTCTAACTCGCTGTCGTCTGAGCTCTGAACACTGTCAAGTGCACATAACAAGAGACTGAAAATTACATATACAGTAAATGCATAAGTAACTGTATTTGTAGATATCTGACAGTCTTGAAGTTTGAGTCAATATCTCACTATCAACACAATAGGACTGCATCTGTGAAAACCAGGGCTGGTTACATAATCATTATGAATTAGTTGTGTAGCAATAACAGCTTTCATAATTATCAAAAAATGATCACGCTAACATACCGTATTTTCCAGACTATAAGTTGCACGAGCGTATGAATCGCTTTTAGAAAGAACAGCTCTGTTGAACAACAACAACAACAATGAAAAGAAAAAACAAACAAAAGTCACTTTGTTGTACAAGTAACATTAAACAACTGCGCCAACATCGAAGAGGTGGTCGTTGTGTCCTCTCAAGTTGCCTGAATGCTTCATTCACTCCAAACTTTGTTTCAGCTACCATACTTCATTACCTGCAGCGTGATGTAGTGCTTTCTTTTGGGTGGCATTTAGACTTGTGTTACACTTGTTAGAGTTTAGTGTGAACATGTGCATTTTTAATTTTTCAGTGGTATAATTTTGAATTGAGTCAAGAGTGCCATCTAACACTAGTGACTAAACAAAATTACTGTAAATATGCACATATTTCACTTCATTGTATAAATCACAGGACAAGCCAGTTGAGTAAAAAAAGTGCAACTTACAGTCCAAAAAATATGGTAAATAAAAGCAAAGACATTCAGGAACTTACAAATCTAAAACAGGATCTAATCCTTCTTCATAATATTCCTCAGCCAGAGAGTCCACGCTGTCACTGACGCTGACGCAGTCGCTGATGCTGTCGCTGTCGCTAGAATCTTCTCTCAGTGGATTGTCCTCATCATTTGAATGGCAAATGTCATTCAAAACGTTCTCTATACAAGTGAGATGTTTTAATGTAAATGCCTTTATCCAGTTTTGAAAGAAAATCTGACTCCTCTCTTTCCAAAAAACAGCTGCTCCTTTGTACTCTAGTCTGTCCTCTGTGTAGAACTTCCTCAAAAATGCTGACATTATACATTTTTACAATCCTAAAGCACACTTCATTGACTAAAATGTGTGTCAGTCATCATTGACAAGTCATGTGAGTGGCTGGTTCTAGACATATGAGAAGTGTATCAGAGACAGAATGAATCTAGCCTTAACATTGGTGCCTGATTGGTTTCATGGCTTAAAGATTGCACAGGCCTTAACATAGATGCTTGAGTTGCATCTTGTTTTTTTGTTTTTCAGGACACTGCTGAAATGAAACCTACTAAATGTTAGTGGGACAAAAACGATAAAAACAAGCAGAGAGCAAACCAAACTAAAAGTTGTTAGTGGGTACTGAAAGAAAACAACAATAATTTATGGGTTTTTCCCTAAGGATATAGATAAAAGACCTGATTAGTCAACAAACCTTCACTACGTATATGAGCCTGGAGAGTCCTCAAAGACAGTTGTGTACCAACTTTCCTCACTGGCCGGACCGTTTGGCATGCCACCTCCCTTGTTTGCTGTGTTTGTGATGTGCTTGCCTGTTTAGACGAAAGAGATGGTGTTTAGTTAACCAATTAGTGAAATGTGGGAACACAGCAGCAACTTCTTTTAAAATAAGAACTTTTCCCCCTTTTGTAAGTATTTTTATATAATGTCGAAATGTATCACTCCTGCAAACAATTTCACTGAATTACTATAGTGTAGCTATGCTGAGCAAACCAACAAATATACTTTGCTAATAAAGCAGATGGAATTACCACACAAAATGTTGATAATTCTTTCAACTATCCTCTAAAGCAAACAGCAAACCTGTCTTGTTTCAGCGTAAATATGAGGCTATGGGTAGATATGTGTGCAGGAAGCACTACCTAATTCTAACCTCACAAATAAACAATAATAATAAAAAAGGCAGGGTTTGCACAAACAAATTCTAAACCAGTTGGTCAACTAACCTAAATATTAATGAATAACCTGTATAATATTTAGTAAAGTAAACTGGCATGGTTGTGTTGGCTAAGTTTTGAAACTCCCGAGTTGTATGATGGTCACAGTTTCTCAGATGTAGTAAAGTATATGTAGCCTAAATCTGGAATAAACAGGCGATGCAATTTGTTTTACTCTACTAACTGAATGAGTAGATTTTCAGTTCTGATTGCTTGATGGCCCTAAATGTGAGTATCCCCACAGTAAACACAGTTCCCCAAGAGGAAAACATTTAAAGACAATCCATCTATTTCCAAAATATGCAGAATTCATAGGGTTTTGAGCAGGGGTGGACACTGTGGGCCACAGCCCTGCTCGTTTTACAACTATCGCTGTCATGCAATGCTGATTAACTGGGTCAAGTGTGTTCTGCCAATCAGAAGCTGCAAGGTACCAATTCATTTGGTCTTCCCCCACTTCCAACCTCATCTGAGATGTTCTCTTCCAGCTTCTCGTTGGCTAAACACACCTGAGGCTGTTGCCAGAGCCAGCGATACAGACTGGTCACAACCAGAGATGCTTCTCACAGCAAAAATATAAAGATAACAATGCACAACTTCAAAGCACAGTAAAGGCTTTAATTAAAAACACAAAGATAACATTAATAAAGCCTGGTTCATACATAGCCATGAAGGTAAAAGTAAAAATCTTTGTTTTCTCGCCAGTTCTGACTCGACCTGTTGCAAACCCCTTAACATAAAGGAATCACTTTGCACATCGCATCCAACCAATGACTGTACGAAGGCGTGAACACAGCAGGTTTGAATCCATATAGGAAGTAGTTCTTTGCTCCATCAAGCCCTGGCTCCCATTGAAAAATCAGTTGGAATTACTAATGCCCCTTTTCCATTATACAGTTTTAGCACTACTCGGCTCTACTACACTCCAATCAACTCGATTTAGGGCATTTTCCATTACAGCTGAGTAGCTACCACACAGCGCTGCTGTGACGCCACCAAGCACGGTCGCCTTTAGGTTTTGCCTTTACACAGGTTATATTTTGCAGTTTAGCAAGTCAGTGGGATTTTATTAACGTTGGTTAGTAAAGCAATGAATCCGGAGGCTGTTGAGATTATTCTCTTCATGTAAACAGAGGAACCAACGGTCAGTTCAAGTCGGTTATCTTTTAGTCTCTGAAACTGTCTGGGTTGTGGCACAGATCTACTTCTGAACCGTTTCATTCATAACTGAGTATAACCTGGAAAAATACACAGTCGGAAGTAAATAAGCACAAAGCGTGGTCCAGATGTTTTCAGGTTTGACGTAAAACCGGAATACACGCATTGTACAGGGACCATCGCGTCTGGTCCTCGTGTCTCTAACTTTCCTTAAGAAGTCCTGAACGACTGACCTGTTGATCGCTGGGAGAAGCGGACGAGAAGAGGCGAACTGAGTCGATGAAATTTCGGTCATGGTTCTCCTCCTTTATTTCGCTCTTGTGTTCGTTCAGTTCGGTGAAATGTTGGTCCTGATTCTCATTCATTTCAGGTTTGTTGTGATCCTGGTGTACGATACGTGGATCCCGGATCTCCTCCTTTATCCCGCTCTTGAAGTGGCTTTGGTCGGTAAAATCCGGGTCCTGACTCTCCTCTTTAATTTCATGTTTGAAGTGGTCCTGGTAGACAAAACCTGGGACCTGGTTCTCCTCTTTAATCTCGGTTTTGTAGCAGTTATCGCTGTATTCATACTGTGATTCTCTTTTTATCGCCGCCATTTTGAATCGCAAAGATCACCGGCGGCATTCTTCTTCTTCTTCTTCTTCTTCTTCTTGTTTTATATATTGGCGGGTCGCAACCGGCTTTTGAAGGTGCATACCGCCACCTACTGAGCGAGTACTGCATGTTACGGTCTATGCATTATAACACAGTCATATGAGAGGAAATAAATAACTGCTGTACATTATTTGTAACACCACACACCTCACATTTGTGTTTGCCAACAATCCAGCTGTGAATACACCACCTCCTCTCTCCTGCACCTCCCTTGAAATGCCATCATACTGACCGACTGCTGGATACTGTACGAGTGTCTCCCTCTGTTGTCTGCATCCCACCTTGCCTTAAGGTTCCCGAGACTAACATTAAATCTAAACATGAGTCTGTGTTCCTTGCAACATCTCTTCTGGTAGTTCTGCCACCATATAAAGATACTAGAGATGAGCTCCATGAGCTCTTCTACTCAGTGTATCATCTTATAGATGTGATGTAAACTGGCAGTAAAAAAGTGTGGTTTTAGCCATGTTTCTTGTATACATGTAACCTTAGGGGTATCCTCCATATCTGCTTTTACTTTTTGAATTTTTGACCATTTCTGAAATACCACTATCAGTCTGTGACATCCTCTCATGGCTAACTACATTCAGCATTTCATGAATAATCTCTGCCATTACTTCTTTAATTCAAAGGAGTTCTATTGCTGCTTCTACTACTGTTTTGATTCTGTCACTTTTTCTCTTTTGTTGCATTGCTACATTAACTGTTTTGCAAATGAAGGCAACAAAGTTGGTTTTGTTCACTATCAATGTGTCTTTATCGATTTATTATATATTTAATAGAAAGATGATGGATTACAGGTTATCGACAGGTTATCAGTGTGGAAAAGGTGCAGACCTGATATGCACACTATAGGACTCACATGATTTGTAGTCAGTTTGTGTTTTCTTGTGGTTTGGTGCCTGTTTTGTGTCCTTCTTTAGCCATTTTGTGCCTTTTTTTAAAAATATATTTTGGTTATCATTGTACAACATTTGGTTTGTTTGCATGTACAGACATGTAAAGGCCCCTATATCTGCTGCATTTGTAGGATGAAGATTTGTAGTCAGTTTCTCTTCTTGTAGTTGTTTTGTTGTTGGTTTGTTTTTTCCATTTTGTGACCATTTTGACTTGTTTTGCATCTCTTTACAGTTACTTAGGAGCTATATCTACTTCTTTTGAATTTTTTTAAATATATATATAAATATATATATATTGGTCATCATTCTACAGCTTTTTATTTACTTTTTTACATAATTCAGAGTATTTCTGTTTTAGTGATTTTGTATCTGTCGCTACTTTGCATATATTTTCACTGCAATTTTGCAATTGTTTGTTAGTATTAGTTGTTAAAATAGGTTAAAGTCCCTTCACGATTCTCCTCTAGGGTACATGAACCCTCGGGCCTCTGGGCCTGTGCCCACTAGGCCCTTTCAGCAGTTTATCCATGAGTAGATATTACCAAACTGTGTTTCTGCCCCAGTTCCACTGCCTTTACCTGAGTTCCAGGCTTTGGCATTGACAGAGATGTGGGTTATGTGTTAGAAGCTAAAAGCTTAAGCTGTCCAGCTTTCACTCCCTTGGGAAATTGTTAGGGAAATTGTTAACAAAAAGACTGAGGACAAACTTCAAAGTTTAAGTCATTTTTACTTATACAAGGAGTTAACTGTCACGGAGCACACTAAGTACAGAGTGAGGAGTCACTGGACCAGACATTTTTATAGTATGCATTTTATAACCAGAATTTATAACCAGAGGAGTACACTCTTCTTGAGGTGAGATCACTTTTAATCTATCAGATTAAAATAAAACCCACAATAGGTTAAAGAGCAGTCAACCATCTTCCAGATTAAGATAAGAGACAGAACTCTGGTCATCCATCTTTAAGACAAGGGACTTAACTGGGGTTAAAATATGGTCAACCACCCTGCCTTTGTGAACTGTTCTTTTTTCAAAGCCAGCTAGCCTAGTCCCGTTAGCAGGTGTGGAGCCACCGAGCTCAGGCTCAGATTCTGTTAGTGGTCTAAGGACAGCTCCAGAGCAGCCCGGAGAATTAGCCTGGGTCTCGGTCCGACGGAAACACACTCCTCACACATTCATTCAGTTTATTTTGAATGTCACTAACCTTGTGCTCTCTCTCTCTCTCTCTCTCTGTACCTTCTGTAGGTGTCCCTGGTCCTGGAGCTGTATATTGTGGAGTTTTTCCTCTCCACTGTCGCCAAGTGCTGCTCATAAGGGATTTGTTGGGTTTTTTTGTTTTTGTAAAGTGTCTTGAGATGATTGAATTGTGATTTGGTGCTATACAAATAAAACTGAATTGAATTGAATTCTCCTTAAAAATGAAAATAGTAAAATCTTTTATCAAATGTTACAGTGTATCTTGACTATATGATATGAAGCCTATTGTTTGTATTTAACCAGACTCCTCAAATAATGTTTTTCCACTTTTGCATAGTTCGGTGGTCTGATTGGCAGCTTGCTGACAACAATTGAGGCTGAATCAGCTGATCTTTAATGTAAATTTTAAAATAAAAAGCTTGATATGGAGAGATATACCTGCATCCTCTCTGAAACATTAATAAAATATGAAAGACAAAACTCCATGGACAGTAATATATCTGTTTCAACACCTCTGCACAACATATGCACCTGCAGCAGCTGTTACCAGGTATGCCATGAACGAGTTGCGTCCATTTTGATGATTTAGCTTCAGTCCCTAGTGAACAAATCTGGCAACTTCTAAAAGAAAGGACCTTTGATAAGCACGTCAAACATAAACCTGCTGCCAAAATCTATGTTTCAAGTTTAAACGTTTTGTTTATCCAAGTAGAAACACAACTAGTTATGTTACCTTAGAAAGATTAAGGTTAATTTTTATAGAAAGTTGTCAAAAGCAGCTTGCTTAAAATGTTTTTAATATTTATATTATCTTAGTGATTTTATTTCACTGTATATTTGCTATGCAGTTTGTTTTTTGCAGCAAAACGTCTGTTAGGAGTTGGTGGTGTGTAGCAGAGTGAGGTAGGACCCAAATGCAGAACACAAAAAGTTTATTTTCTACCTCCTGGGAGCACCAGGGTACAGAAAAAGAAACACAAAGAAGAACTGAATGTAACGGGAACAGAGAATAGCTGAATGAAACGGTAGCACACACTACATATACACAACATACGTACACAAAACATTTGCACGCAACCTATGTAATACCTCCACAAACACAAAGGGAAGCACCTAAATAGAGGGGAGAACAAAAGGCAATTGACCAAAGGTGAAACAAATTAGGTTAGATTAGTGTGTGAAGCTGCCATGGACCAATGCAGGGGAAAAAGGAAGTCTTTTCAGTTTAAAGGTCCCCGGCAGGAAGTCCCAAAGGGGAATCATGACAATTTCAATATCATAGTACTTTCAATATTGTCAGTTTTCCCACTTTTCCAGTGATTTACATTTCAAATCATTTTTTGAAAATTCCAAAACTATGAGTGAAATGTGGCACTGTTTTTTAAATAATAAAATAAAATAAAGAAAACCGTTTGTTTCCACTGATCCTTCATTTCACCGATCTCCTACAATTTCTCGAATTTTTAAGGAGTCATATCACCATTTCTGACATTTGGTAATTTAGCTTTGAAACTTATTTAGCATACAATGGGTGTTTTCAGCATTAATTTTATCCAGAAGTTAAAAGCTAAACTCTTAAGTTAGCACATACATCATGTACTTCATGAACCGGAGTCTGCTACAAGCCAAATTTCTGAAAAGCATATTGAAGTATAAAAAAACTTTAGTGCAGAACCTCACAGTCTTCTTTCTTTTAAAAAGAAAGATTCTAGCATTTACTCCACAACACAGCAACATTTCATTCTTCAGTCCCAGATGGAGAAATTTATTTGACCTTTTGTTTGATGTGAAATTCAGTCTCCATGCTCACAATAATGTATTATTGTCACACCTCAGAACTGTTCAGTAAGACCAGACTCTTCATCTTATTGAGGCTGAGGGGTTTCAGTTTGTTTTTCGTGATTTAAAGGCTCCATCTGTGTCATTCTAACTTTGTTATTCCTGTAAAACAAATAAAATAAAATTCACTTTGAACATAAAAAGTCAGACCCGAAATAGCATCTCAGTTATTCTTCTTCAGTATGCTGGCTTCTTCAGTGCAAAACAAACTATTGTGATCCCGATTCTGTCATTTCAGTTTGTCCATTTTTGTCTTTTTATTGTCATTTTAGTGGATTTGTTAAATTCATTCATTCATTCATTATCTATAGCTGCTTATTCCTTAACCAGGGTCCCAGGGACCTGCTGGAGCCTATCCCAGCTCTCTTTGGGTGAAAGGCAGGGGTCCACCCTGGACAGGTCCCCAGTCCATCACAGGGCCACATAGAGACAAACAACCTCACACACTCACACTCACTCCTATGGGCAATTTAGAGTCACCAATCAACCTGACATACATGTTTTTGGACTGTGGGAGGAAACCAGAGTACCTGGAGAAAACCCACACAAGCACAGGGAGAACATGCAAACTCCACACAGAAAGGGTATTGATTATAAACTTAGAAATGTAAATTAGATGAGTTGTAACTTTATGATAACAGTTTTTTCCTTTAACATATTGAATTATTTATTGTAGTTTAAACAGTTCAGCTGTGCATTTCTGGCATTTACTGATCTGAGTCCAAAAAACTGTCATCTGTATGGCATACTGTATAATATTAACACTATGATCATTAATGTTATATCATATTATCACTATGAGTACACACAACATACAAGAAAGTTATTTAAAAATGTAGGCAGAATGTCATTTTACCTTTTTATCTTACACAGAGCAGTATCAGACCTACTGCTATTGCTGCTAAGACCACGATGGCTTGATTCAATGCACCTTTAATGGCTTCGACACTGTCTGAAATAGAAGAAGTGTCAGTTAGTGTTGGGAACTGACAGTGAATATTGTTCTTTGTTTTTCTAAACACATTTTCTCAGTTTAGCATTAAAATCATCTGGATTACCACAGCTGTCCTCAGCATGAACTCTAAACTCATCTTGAGCTGACTCGTTACTGTAAGATCTGACCATAATTAAACAAAGGCTCAGTTGGACACGAAAGGCAACATGTAGAAGAAACAACCTCCATAATTTAGATTTTTTTTTTTAGACTTTTTCCTTCCACGTCTTTTTCCTTTGTTTCAGGGAAAGAAGCAGAAGAATTTAGGTCATAAAAGAGTGTTTTCAAATATGCAGAAGAGAAGTGACACTTTAAAATAGAGTTTAAGCTAATTTTCCTTCAATACATTTGTTTGAATAAACTTGTGTAACGTCAATATTTCAGCAGGTGCTGAATCAATATACCCAGGCTGCATGTTAATGCTACATTTGACATGTTGGGGATGATGAAAATTAATATTTGGGATGTTGTGTATTTTTTGACTTCAGATTGTTCCTGGAGACTTTGTCTCTAGTTGGCTAAAAAAGAGTTAAAAAGAGTTAGGCTAAAGAGTTTGCTTGCATTTGCACCTTATTTCAGGAAAACAGAGCCTTTTGCTGGCTTACCTCTGTCTTTCTTTATATTTACAAAGGCTGTGGTTATATACGTCTCGTCAGTAGTGCTATATTCACAGGTGTATAAGCCCTCCTGGTTTACAGACAGATCCTGTAGCGTGAGGCTGCCTGACTTGGACACATACTTCACATGTTGCCTCCAATTCTCTGACACAGCATCAAGGGTGTCAGACCTGGTCTGGTTCAGGATGATCTGACTGTGGTTAAATCTCCAGATGAGGCCCGAGAAGTTAGTTTTTCTGGAAGTGCAGGGGATTGTGTTTTCAGTCTCTGACACAGTGATTGAAACTGAAATGATACGACACAAATAGATGCACAAAAATGAAACAAATAAATCCCATTTTTACCAGAAATTCCCAACATTTTCTACTGGGTCAGAAGTGATCCACTGCTTTTGGGCTGATTAATGACCCAGTGGATTTCTTTCCCACTGGCAGTTAACACATAATTGTGTTGTCTCCAAATATGCAGCCTTGACCCACTTAATTTTTGTTTGTGTCATTACAAAAAAAAGTGTTTTAAAGACTGTGTAGCCTGAGCAGAAAGATTGTTTTATACCATAAGGCCTCATGATCCACCACAGTGACTTCAGTTCAAAAACACTTACTTGATTTCAACAAAGTGGTTCGTCTCTCGTTTCTGTTAGTGCTGACAGTGCAGATGTAGTCCAGATCAGTAACACTGTCTGATAGTATTAGAAGACTACTGATGCAGTAAAGCTGCTGCTCAGTCTGCTGGACTGTGGTTTTGGCCTCGAGAGTCAGAGTGGATGGAGGGTTGGTGGACCAGATGAGCTCAGGCTCAGGGTAGATCCCATTTGAGCTGCAGGTGATTCTGTTTTCTACCTGCTCAATGTTGACTTTATTAACTGGAGCTGCAAGATTAGTTTGATTGATTAGTTTGAAATCGATTTTGAAATGATAATGTATCAAATAATGGCTAATTAGAGTGATGTTTTCATTTTTACATAGTGGGATATTTTATATCTTGTGAAACTCTTAGTTTGACCTTCCATAGTTTCATCAGGTCACTGTCACATTACCTCAGAACTCATTGTTTTAAAGTTTAATGTGTCCTATTTTATGTACTCCTAAAAGCGTCCTGATTTTAGAAAGTTTAAACCATTTGAAGCAAAACTCTGACCAGGTTTTACCAATATTGATAAGGGTTTAGTTTTTATACACAAAAATCTGATAGAAACTGAAACAGAGAAGATATAATAGTCATATATTCACTTTCTGTGACGAGCACTACTTTTTTATACTGTCATCAAAGGTATTCATAACACCACAAAATAATGTCTCTATTAAATAAGATTCAAACAAACAAGATAAAAATAAAATACTTTTTTCTTTATACATTTTGTTAATGTTTTTTTTTTTTTTTTTTAAAAAGTTGTCACAGAAAACCTCAATGTGGCTTTATGTTTTGAGTTTCTCCTACCATCCACTTTCACATTGATAAATGTCTCCTTATTGCCAGCAGTGATGGTGCTGGTGTAGCACTTGTATCTGCCCTCATCCTGAAACTCCACCCCTGTCAGCTGCAGTGAGGCATTTCCTCTGGAGATCTGGTCCTTCAGCAGTGATGTCCTGGTTCTGAAACGCTGGTCCTGGTGTGAAAGCTTGTCTTCATTGTGGTAGTAGGAGTGAATAGGCTGGTTAGGCTGGTCTCTTGTTGACACCCGAATCCAGTGTATGACTACATCACTGCCGGGCTGGAAGCTACATGGCAAGATGCAGCTTTTCATGAAAACACAGGACACCTCATCTGCAACACATTAGGTAAGACATGCACTAAAGTTTGTTTCAGGGAAAACAGCAGCTGAATTCAAGGTTTCCTTTCACAGGTATTCACATAAATCTAAATTTATGTCCACTGATGAAATTATTATGTTTTCAATTGTACTTGCATTAGGCCTATGGTGACTATGGAGTAGAGAGCAATCTTCTCACTCCTAAACAAGATTGCCAAAGTGTAGCAGAGTTTGCAGTGGACTCTGGATTCTCTCTGCGGAGGGCACTCTAAGAGCGATCTTTAAATCAGTTTAAATGAAAACATGAAAGATGAGCTGGCTCAGTATGATGTAACCACTTCTTTTGAATCCTTAGTTTCCCTAGAATTTCATGTCAGCAACTGACTGAGACAAATCCAAGGTTACTCAGTCTGCAATTTTCGCACAAGACCTCATCTGTCACCACTAAGGGAGGCGACAGTAGCAGGGACAGGGAAAGATACCCTGGGAGAACCAATGCAGGTCGGCAGAACTTGGCTTTCCCAGGAGGAGAGGCAAGAAAGGACCAGGCAGCCTACATAACAGTATGTCCCTTACAACAACTTGACCCTCAGCCCTACTCTGGGCCAACAAAGGTCGGTTCTCCCGTCATCCTGGGGAGAGACATTAAAATTACTGCAGCACCATTTCTAGTGTCTCTCCATGCCTAACAAAGTCCAGGAGTATGTGGCAGCCTGTACCACCTGCACACCCAGTTAGTCCTCTAACCATGCAGCTGCATGCCTCCTACATCCTCTACCTCTCCCTTACTGCCCGTGATCACATTTGGCAGTAGATTTCATCACTGGGCTATCTCTGAAGGCAACACACTCATTCTCACTATAATTGACCCATTTTGTCCCATTCACTAAGCTCTCCACTGCTTAAGACACAGATAATCTACTTCAAGTCTTTCGTTTGCATGGCGTCCCCATGAACACTGTGTCAGACAGAGGCCCCCAATTTACCTTTCAAGTCTGGAAATGTTTCTGTACGACTCTGGGGCCACATCCACCTTCTCTTTGGAATTCCATCTCCAGCAAACTTGTGAACCAGAAACTGAAAGCAGCCTTACACTGCATGTGTGAGACCAATCCCACATCCTTACATTTGTGCCTGTCTTCTTCTGCTCCAGGTCTTTCTCCTTTTGAGGTTTCCCTAGGTTGTCAACCTCTTCATTTCCTGTCTAATAGGAAGGGCTTGTCAGTATCTTCTGTTCAGCTTCACATTATTCACTCACTCTGGACCTCCAACGATAAGACCCTGGCATATTGACACAGAATCCCAGCATACACATAAAACAGGTCATAAAGTTTAGCTCTCTACCTCGAACATACCACTAAAAACTAAACCACAATCACAATTACATTTCAACTTCATTTATTTCCCTCATGAAACTACTGTATATTCTAAAAAAATATTTGGAAAAGATCAGGAGATAGAAGAGCAACCAAAGATCTGAAAGTGTCCAAAATGAAAAATGCTGATGTGTGAGATGGAAACAATTGGCTGCACCAGCAACAATAAGTGTTTTTCTTGATGAACTAAAGGCTCTGCAGTTTCTTATTTACCCTGGTGGAAAACGAAAGTATTTGGCTCAGGTTTCTGGGAATGTTCCCCGACAGGTTCACCAGGAATCAAGTTAAAGACTAAAAAATAATAATCTTCATATTCTAAATAAAAAAAATTCTCCCCATTTAAGACAACTGAGAACTGATTAATTTTTTGAAAACAATTTTTTAAGCTCTGGATTCAGCAGACATTATTTTCCCTGGTGTCAAGATTAAATCACATCTTCATCCTGAAACACCCTTTAGATTCTTTTTACATGTTCAGGAATGTTGTCCTGTCAACTGAAAAAAATGTTGTACAGTGAGTTGCAATGCATTTAAAGTTTAAGCACAGGCAGTTCTCGTTTACCTCTGTCTATTATTTATATATGTCGAAGGACAAAGACAGAAAAAAGCAACCACCCATACAATCTGGGCTATATGCACAAAGATTTTAAGATACACCAACTAAAATATCTGATTCCCCCCCATACTATGAAGGTTTGTGTGCCAGCAGATTATGTTTACAGAAACAAGGTCATTTTAATGAACCTCAGACATTTTACTGATCAGTGTAAATTGTCACAGAGGAGCACAGGCCTAAACAATAATTCATGTTTGGTTCAGAATAAAATCAGACAAGCTGTGAACACCTCACTCACCTCCTCTGGTAAGTGTCCATGGAAAAGTCACGACCACCACAAACATGACACACTTGATGCCAGCCATTATCAAGCTCAATATGATGTGTCTGACACGCAGAGAGCGAAGGAAAGATATGAATGGGTGTGTCACATACAGCCAGCGTCACCAAACTGGTTTATTTGTTTAAAACCTTACATGTACTTCCTGTGATTTTCAGTGTCACCACCAAGATACACTATATAATAATCGAGGTAACAACAGACAAACCATAGTACCTGTCAGCCCATACATGTGGTTTATGTTACTATTTCCATTATGTGGATGCAACAGAGGAAACAATAATTTTCTGTCTCCTCGTACTATCACGTCTTGGTAAAAGATGGATGATTTAAATCAGATCGGTAAATGCTGATCTGTTTTTCATCAGCATCAAGATATACATTTTTTGTTTCTGTTGCTTTATTTAATTTTATTTTTCTTTATAGCTGAAAGTCTTTGAAGCCAGAACAATAGATTTAAACTTTGGCACTAAAACAAATAAAACCATAGCTGAAAATTAAACATTGGCATTAAAGCATTTGTACTGAAGAAAACTGTTGTGAACTGAGAAAGTATTACAGCTTAAAAAGTTAGAATCTTAATGCCAAAGTTGTTTTTCAGTTTCAGATTTTTTTTCAAAGAGAGCTGAGATAGACTCCAGCAGATCCCTGGGACCCTGGTCAGGACTAACTGGGTATAGATGATGGATGGATGGATGGATGAAGAAACCAAAAAACTTCCATACTACTGTAACAGTCTCAGGCATTCAGGGATTGCAGATATTTTGCAGCAATGAAATAAATCTATCTGCAGGTAGCAGTAGATGAAAAGCCAACGCCTTCAAGCTTTCTTTCATTGTTGCTAGTGCAGTAATTAAAAGACCAAATTATATTTCAATCCACATTAAAAAAAATCAGTGTTTGTGTACATGGTTTGAAAAATATTTCCCACAAATGCACTGAGAATGGATATCACCAGAAAGTCTTGAGCTCTTCTTTTATTCTTGCTTCTAATAAAGACCAATCTGTATTTGCTATATGCAAATATAAAGAGTCCAGTCCATTATTTGCCTAGATTTTTCAATCTGGCCCCAGGTGGTGGATTGGCAGATCAAAACTGCCATCAGTAGACCCGTGCTGCATTTGTGGTCACAGTAAATGGAACTATGTGCTTTCTTATCAGAAGACAGCATAACTGGCATAACAACTGATACTGAAACAAGCACATTTACTGGAAGTCCTTACTGAAAGAGGTGGTGACATATGTCCAGTCTGTGTGCAAAGTTTTATAGTTTATCAAACCTGGTAAAAGTAACGCTCTTACTCAGTGTTTTGAACAAATACAAAATCCTTCCAAGCCCTTGTGGGTAAAATCATAAATATAAATGTAAAACCTAAGTCTTAAATCCATCCAACACATGCATAATCATTTTTAATAAGATAAAATAAATCCTATGTGAGACAAACAACAGTCAATAATATAATCAATATAAATTACCAGTCAAATTAAATATATTTTATCATTTCAGTTCTTGGTATAAGAATCTTCTACCTAATCTGTGATGTTTTTTCACTCGTGTGTCTTTGATGTCGTCTCCAGCAGCTCTGTTAATTATCTCTGTTTTGCTGTGATCTCACTGCTGTGATTTATAATGTCTCCCTATTGCACTCACAGATACGAAAATATTTGCTGCATGTGGCCAGAGGTGCAGCAAAACATACAAACATAAGAAGTACCTGAACAACAGTGTTTTATACATACATTTATACACATTTACCAGGAAATATTTTGCTTTTTAAAAACATTAAATTGGTCTGTAACTAATTAGAATTTTACAAAGAAAAAAATAAATAAAAAGACAGGAGAATTGCAGGTTTATACTTACAATAAAGATATGTATACTTCAGGCAGATTGTTGTATTTTATATGACTATGAGTTGTTAACAGTTAGCAATCTGTTTGCTTTCCAAACTCATCATTACAGAAAATTAGAGAAGTTACCAAAAAAAGACAGGTTTGTTAATTAGACTTTTGTTCCTTCTTTCATCGGTAATTCAATTATTTGTCAACCTATCAAAATACTTGATGGAATTGTGATGTTGATGTCGTCATAAAACACAGATTAAACTCAGATTAAAACACAGATTAAACCATCTGAACATACTGAATGTAAACACGCATTGAATTTTGCACGTGAAAACATGTAGACACTTTCCAGAAACAAGGCCAGTAATGAAATAAACATCAATATTGACATGCCCATATGTATATAGAAACAACAATTGGTTGGCGTAATTGGTCCTGATGAGAAGAGACCACTTGCTGAAGAAATTTCAGGGTATGTGACAAAATCCACAGTTTTCATTTTGGAGCTCATATATACTTTATATAAACATGTGAAGTCATTTATACTTGGACTGAGCTTGGACTGTTGATTTTGTCCCACATACTGGGTCACTTACACTGGCATATTTACAGTATCCATGGGATTTATTACTCAGCCTGGGTGGTATCTGATTGATTGTGCTGGGCCATCTGAGACAATAAATTCAACGATCAAGTGTCTGTCTCAAGACCAGACCTGGACCATGATGTTAGCAACAGATTCTTAAGTGCTGCAATGCACCTCCATAGCTAAGAGGCCGGCACATTCAGCAGATCCCAAATGTCTCTATCGACCATACGATTCCACTAATTGAACTATGAGAAATGCATAACTTTGGAAAATTAGGTTAGTTTACAGGAAGGACAGAAACACAGTGGTAATAAAACTAAACTGGCCTGTGGATGATACAGAAACTTTAGAAGATTTAAGGATTGTCGACTGACTGAAAGGCTCAGAACAACGAGCTGTTTTCCAGTGGTTTAGATGTGGCTCATCAGTGTATAGTTCCCTCTCTCTGGTCTGACATCTGTTATGAAGTACCTCCGATTTTATTATTTCAGACAGACAGACAGACTTCTTCGCCTGTCTATCTGAGTGGCTATCAGTGTACGCTTTTTAAGCAACAAAACACTCATATAGCATGTTGTACATTAGATAGTGTGTTGTGGAGAGCTTTTAGGGCCAAAGCCCAAAGTGTCCTTGGTTTTAATAATCAGTGTAGATAAAGGATTTTCTATTTTCTCTGTAGAGCTGAAGGCTTCAGTTTTTATAAGCGTTACAAGTGAAAATAGAGAAGAGAGTGTCTTTTCCTGAGGTAACGTTGACAGATGTGCAGCTCAGCACATCAATGCATCAAGTAAAATCTACTCCTTCATTTCTGAGTGGAGTGGTTTAGTTCCCTTCCAGTCACATGGAAGTCTCCATGGATCATTTGTTCACAATTATTTTAAAAAAGCACGAAAGTCTTCAGTTAACTTCAGCGGTGAGATCAGTGTAAAGGGTGGGGCGACTCATCAACCTTATGCAGGGATGTTTCTTCCATTTTCAAAGGTTGTTCCTGTTTTTTTGGGCTGTAAACAAAATTGAAGCATATTCAGTTTTGAAGAACATAGAGGTCAAACTTCCAGTTTTTTCTTCTAAAATACAACAGCCTTTTCAAATCAAACTATTGCAGTAACTACAAAGATTTGATTTGGATCTGATTCAAATCAATGTCACAACTGGAATAGTTTGATGCAGTGAAGTAAAAATGTGGAATAAGATTTTTCACATGTAAAAATCCTGGAGGAGGGAGAGGAAAATTATATTTCAGTGGGTTCAATTTTAACTTATATGTCGTTTCTTTATTTACTGATTAATTGACGTACAATGTGCAATGAACAGGGTTTACAGATGGGAAGTGACAGACAAATGAATGAATCACAAAATACTAATGCTAAAATGGTTGAAATCTCTGGGGCAGAAGTTGTAAAATTAGAGTCCAGGTCACGTGTCAAGTTAACAGGTTTTCGGGTTAGCATATGATGATCCTCTGATTACTGAGAATTGTGAAAAACTAAATTTTCCTTATAGAGAAATGTTCAGTCACTAAGCAATGTCTAAAGGACTCTTGATATTTATGGGTCATTATTCCTCAGTCTGAGCAAAAGTTGAAGGTAACATGGGATACCATGTGAGTCAAGAAGTTAATGTTCATGCCAATCGTTGAGCTAAAAACAGGATTTGTCTTTAAATTTCTGTGCAGAGTATTTGCATTTGTTACATTTTCCAAAAAGTTCAAATATTTTCTCATTTTCTGTTGACAAGACAGATATTTTTAGTCCAAAAGACATTACTATGAATATAACAAACACACATTATAAACTGAAAGAAAGCAAGATGTAGTTTTACCTTTCCGTCGTTTAAACCACAGCAACAGAATTATTACTGCAACTATGACTGCAAGCCCAACCACACCGATAATGACAAAATGTGTGTTCCCTGAAACAGAAAAAAGTCAGTGAATTGAACTTTCAAAGCACCAACAACCACATATCCAAAAATAACACCTCATACCAGTTGTGGAAAATAACTATGTGCATTTAAGTAATTTACTTAAGTAAAATTTTGAGGTATTTGTACCTGAGTATTTCCAGTTTTTCCTACTTTATACTTGAACTTCACTACAATTATTGTACTTTTTAAATTACATTTATTTTATAACTTTAGTTCCTTTTCAGAATCAGAGAAATAGTAAAAATATATTTGCTGCTAATACTTTTGTACTTGATATATGAATAAAATTTTCAATGCAAACATACTTGTAACAGACACAGTTTATACATAGTGGTATTGCTATGCTTACTCAAACTCAAACAAACTATATTTCTATTTAACGTGAGGAATTTCAGTTTTATTCTTTCCAACAATTTTAGCATAAGAAGTGAAGTCATATAATAAGAAAAGACAATAGGTAATGCACTTAAGAACAACGTGCAAGATTTTAGTTAAAGCTTTCTTAATAAATAATTTGTACACTTTACATCTTGATGTTAGAGGTACTACAAGCACAGTACTACTTGAGAGTGAATATCAGATACATTTTTTTATTTAACTTAACATATATTTTGTTAACATACTCACTACTCACATCGTATATATTCTAGTCATTTTTTCAACATTAGTTTTTGCACACAGTGTTTTCTCAAATGATCATTTTGCTGGTGATATGATCAATGTGCACATGATGTTCTTCCTGCTTGTTGCATTTCCCTGGTGTCATTACAGTGGTGTCACATTCACTGATGTTTTACCCCCTATGCAGAGCATCTCCTGGTGGGGATGCTCTGCCTTCCTTTTCCTTCTTTCCAACTGTTTCTCTCAGTCATACCAGCAGTAAAGTTGATTGATTGTGGATTTGCCCACAAAGGCCCTGCAGCCAACTTTTGGCTGGATGGTCCCAGTCAAGCCGGCTTTATTGCACTCTACTGGTCTCACCTGATTCATTTGAACTGCCAGGCAATATTCAGTTTAATGATTTCCAACTTCCTGGCAGCTGTAGACCAGAGACCCAAATAAATGACTTACTGTAGATTTGGACTAGGGCTGTCAATCGATTAAAATGTCTAATCGCAATTAATCACAATGATTGTCATGAGTCAACTTGTCATGAGTCAACATTTTTATCTGTTCTAAATGTACTTTTGTATATTTGATTTGCTAAAATCTAAGTGTGAATACTTGGCAATATAGATATTAGAAACAGTTTGTGTTCCAAACATGAACCTCATGCTACTTTACCTTGACTGTTCTCGACCTTCAGGAAGGTGTTTCTTGCAGATGCCTCTCCAGCATGTATGAGTTCACATGTGTATATCCCCTCCTTATCTGATGATATCCCCTGTAGTGTGAGGCTGCCTGAGTCTGACACACCTTTCACCAGCTTCCTCCACTCCTCCGAGACTGTGGGGTCCTTAGCTCTGGTCTGGGTCAGGATGATCTGACTGTGGTTGAATCTCCAAATGAGGCTTGTTGAAGGGCTGTTGGAGTCAGTGCAGGAGATTGTTGCTTCAGTGCTTGAACTAGTGATAGAATCTAAAATTAAAAAAGACAGAAAATATTAATCATTCATAAAGTTTATGGTGTATTTCTGTAGTTTTAGCAAATGCAGTTACTGTACGTTGTACTAGAAGAGACTGAGGCAAAAGAGCAAACTAGGAAGCTAAAAAAGAACAAAGGAGAAAAGCAGCAAAAACAGTGAGATTGTTAATTTTCTGTCAGAAAAAGACAGGAAGATGAAAACAAGACCATTTTTGATGTCAGTCAGTTAATTATTGACAGCTAAAGGCACTAAAGTCTGCTGGAAAGCTCATGAAATAATCAGTATAATATATGATTAATCTTATACTTAAGTTCAGCGTTCATCTCTGCAGTCTGGATGCACATTCTTTAAAATCACTGTTCAATGTGAAAACAGTTTGTGTCTATCACAACTCTATTGTCCTGTCTTCTTGGGTCAGGGAAGTTTGTAGCCAGGCTCTCAAGTAGGTTCTAAATGTATTTTTCTTATATTAATTAATGTATAAGCCTAATAATTCATCAAGTATTACATACAGAAACAAATGGGGTTTATGTCTAATTTTATGATAATTCATGTAAACCTTACTAATATTATTTTGATGCATTTTTAGTTCCAAATAAGAAATTCTCAATTTTTCTATTATTATAACAGCTAATTTGTTTTAATTGTTTATGCTGGACCTAATGAACATTTCAACTGTTTGAGAAACAACATTTGTTCCATAAAGTCTGGTGACTCCAGGACTTCTTAAAAAAAGGAAAACACTTACTTGATTTCAACAAAGTGGTTCGTCTCTTGTTTCTGTTAGTGCTGACAGTGCAGATGTAGTCCAGATCAGTAACACTGTCTGATAGTATTAGAAGACTACTGATGTTATAAAGCTGCTGCTCAGTCTGCTGGACTGTGGTGTTGTTCTGGAGAGTCAGAGTGGATGGAGGGTTGGTGGACCAGATGAGCTCAGGCTCAGGGTAGATCCCCCCTGAGCTGCAGGTGATCCTGTTTTCTACCTGCTCAATGTTGACTTTATTAACTGGAGCTGCAAAACAGAAGATTCACTTCATCAGAACATGTTTTTTGAAATATAAATATGGGGAAAATGCACCGATAATCACTGATACTCAGTGCTTGTTTCTGCTCCTCATTTGGTTGACCTGCCAAGCTGCTGATATAAAGGCATCTTTCAGTTCACTTTCAGTTTTTCCTTTATGAGTAATTACAAAGGTGCCAGCATATAGAAATAAGCAGGTATAGGTAATAGATGGATGGATGGATTACAATAATTATTTTGTATGGAAAGTAGTTTGTTCTATACTTTAAAGCTGCTGTATTCACCTCATGCTCCAGTACTGTGAATCTCAGTTTATATGAATAAATCACATTTGCATTTCATATTTGTCATTAAGTAAAATAAGTTATTTACAAAGTTTAAGGAATTAAAAAGCTATATTGAACCCAAGGTCAACAGGTCTGACAGTCAGTCTGACATTTGTGTTGGCAACAGTGACGCAACAGTGTTTGTAATTTTATATTAAAGCGTGATTTAATTTAGCAAAATACGTTTAGTTAATTAGTTAATATATGAATTTGTACTGAAAAAGTGCAACATCAAAGCAATCCCCAAATAAGTCACTGTACAACATATGCATAATTAAAGGTAAAATTACATATTTGTTTTTATCTTCTATATACAGAGTTTTTCGTACCATCCACATGTAAGGTGATAAATGACTCCTTGTTGCCAGTGATGGTGCTGGTGTAGCACTTGTATCGGCCCTGGTCCTGAAAGTCCACGCCTGTCAGCTGGAGCGATGCATTTCCTTCAGAGATCTGGTCCTTGAACAGTGATGTCCTTTTCATAAAGCGCTGATTCTGGCGTGCAAGCTGGTCTTCACTGTGATAGTAGGAGTGAACAGGAATGTCCATCATCTGAATCCAGTGAATGACCACATCGCTGCCCATCTGGAAGAGGCAGGGCAAGATGCAGCTCTCCTTGAAAGCACAAGACACTCTAGGCTCTGAAACATCAGGTAAAGAGGCATTCATCAATGTTCAGGTCAAGGAGAAGTCTTTAAAAACCTTTTCATTAACTTATTTGACAAATAAGCAGATAATAAATAGATAAGATATCATTAAATAACGGAAATTATTTTAGAAAGAGAATTGTGTTGGTTAAATAACAACAACAGCAACAACAAACAGATGCAGATTAATTGTACGGAGACACAAAACAAGTTAAAAAAAGGTGCATAAACGCCAAAATGACATGCAAATGACTACAAATATGTGCAGAATGTCCACAAAAAGATGCATAACAACTAGTCATAAAAATACAGCAACAATTACAGACACAAAAAGACTGCCAATGTGGCTACAGCTAAATTGTCTGTAGCTGGGAGAACTATTGTGGCACAGATTTTTCAGTCTGGTGATGATAAGTGGGCTGAATTAACATTTCAGGGTTTGTTTTCATTAAGGTGGAGATAGTGAAAAAAACTTGGGCATGTGTTCACTGAGCAAGGGCAGTGGAGATGAAGGATTGTTAGTTTTGCTGGTGAAATGAAAAATCTCTTGTTCAAGTTGTTGCATTTCCTTTCACAGTAGCAAGAAAGCCACCACCCACATCAGAGGCATTCATGGGTGTAGAACATGGCCTACTAGTCTTACTGGATTCTTTTGCTTTTTGAGAAATGAACTCATGTAAGCAGGTTCTGCAGGTTCATAGTCCGAAAAGTAGAACACTTAAAACAGTAGTCAGGCATGCAATTTCCTCTTGGTTTCCCAAAACTATGTGGAATCTGCCTCTTTAGGATTACAAACACATCCTAATGTTTTTCAGTCTCATATATTTTACTGTTTTGTTTTTATATTTTGATTGTCAATAAAAATGTTTTTTCTTTTGTTCTTCTTGTTTCTTTTTTTCTTGTGTAAGATTCATTTGGTGTTTTTTTTTAGTCACAAACTTTCGCACTTGCCTGTAGCTCAAAGTACAGCACCTTATCACCTATTGCATATGTGTCATGTTGATTTTTATAATCTCAAGCAAATGGTTAACCCGCTGTAGCTTAAAGATTCATTTGAACAATTTTAAAATGTTTCTTTGTTTTATTTATCTTATTGAGATATTGTCACAAGCCATTTCCCTTTTTAAACCAGTGAAACTATTTTTCAAAGCCTAAAGTATCAGAAGTTAAACTAGCTTCATCTCCATATTAACATTGTGTCTCAGGTTTCACAGTAAAACATTTAAAAACGTTGGCACCCAAAAGACAGAAACTGAAAGGCACTTTAAGTCAAAAAATACCCTGAACATATAAACAAACTGTACAACATGACTTATATTTTGACTTACCCCCTCTGGTAGAAGTCCACAGAGCTGTCAACACCATTAAAAAGACGGCACATTTCACCTCAGTCATTTTGCTAGTGACCAACCTGTTAATACACTAACAAGGAGTCAGTGAGTGTCACATGTATTAAGGTCTCAACCTTGAAACTTATACTAGACTGTGAACACACCTGTAGGCACGGCCGCTTTCATAGATATGACATAACAACTGTGGCATGTGTGTGTGCAAAAAAAAAGGTGAAGGGTTCAGAAGGAAACTGAAAAGAAAATATATTGTTCACATATAGTGAAGAATATGTCTCCTGTGGAGGAAATCAAAACATCTGCATATAAAGTTGTTAAAACTAACCCAGATTTGAAAAGCTACAGCAGCAGACTCTCACTCACAAATGTGATTTTCTATTAAAATTAATTATTTAAAAAAATCACTTACCTGCAGTACTTTTAACAATTAAGTAAATGTACCTAATCATATTTTTAACCTTTACCAAAATACAATTTGATAAAGAAATGAGCAAATTAAATAATTTGCAAAACTCCTGTTTCTGACTATGCTGGCAGTGGACGCATTAAGAAAAGATTTTTCCTTTACATCTACACTTATTGTTGTGACCTTCATTTTTTTTCCTTTTAATTCATGCAACCTTTACTTTCTTTTTTGGTTAATTGTATGCTTAGGTTTAGGTGATGCCGAGAATGACGCATGGGTTATAGGAGGAGCTATTGATCCATATAGTCTGTGTCATGCAGTCACAGCAAAGGCCTCATAGCTTTTCATGATTTTCACAGGTTTAAGCACTGAAAATGAAAAAAAAAAAAACTTTGTTATATTAAACTATTTTTATATTAAACAGAAAAACATAACTACTGACTGAAATTCAGTGATTACTCTTTTAATCATGTAAATTTTGACACATTTGTGACAGAATTCATGTCTAAAGTGATGCATGGTTACAGCACATGTGGCAGTGTTGAGAGAAGGAACAACTTCAATCTGCTGTTGGCTGTAGATTTCTTCACCCATTTACAGCAAGTGATATATTAATCTGTCCATATCAAAAAAGAAAGTCTTTTCCAGGAAACCTTCCCCAGAAGGAGTCATGAAGAAGGAGGTATGAATTCCCCATCCAGTCTGTGCAATCCTGCAGAGCGCTGAATTCCTAATTGTGCCAGGGATAATTGAGTCCAACCTCAGGAGAAATAATTACAGGTAGCTATACAATGTCATTTTTGACAGAATAGTTTCTGTAACTATTTCTGGAAGCACAAGTTATTTTTACACAGATCTTTGCACAATAAATAAAGAATTAGACATCCCAGCTTTAAACAGAGTGAAGTGTGATGTTTGACTGTTCATTTCAGGAGAATGACAGGAATTAGTGGATTCACTCACAGAGGCAAATAAATCTGCACTAATTTTTCAATTCAAGTTCTGTAGACTGCATCAAAGCAGTCTGTCTCGACAGCTCGAGAGACAGCATGCAGTTTATTTACAAATACTTCTTTCTGCTACATAAATTGTTTATTGTACTTGTTGTGACTGTCAGAAATAATTGAAAATAACAAACCCAAACATCAGAAACCCTGGGTTCTGTGATTGTATTTTTGAGAATCAAATCTGTGCAAATCTATGACAGAGAAATTAACTTAAAAGACAGAGGCAGCAGGACAAAAGGAAACCCTTCTCTCCCCTTTCCTTCTCATTGGTCATGAATTGCACTGTCAGAGTTCATGGTAGTAGCACAAGATGTAAAATGATGACACATGAACATAGTCCAAAAACAGTGCAAGGAATAAACTGACTTCAGTGGTCTTAAAACACGTACATTTCAATAATGAATTGATTTTGAAAGTAACATGATTTTGTATCAATGACTGAAATTATTTCACAATAGTATTCAAAAGAATGATAGAAAGAAGCAGCAGAAGAAAATTATTGAAAGTGTACAGTTATATCAAAAATGCTGTTTGTGCTGCTAATATTGTTACATGTTGTCTTTATGTAAAGTCTATCCATCCATCCACCTATTATCTTTAAGGTCCCAGGGATCAGCTGGAGCCTATCCCAGCTCTCTCTGGGTGAAAGGCAGGGGTCCACCCTGGACAGGTCACCAGTCCATCACAGGGCCACATAGAGACCAACAACCTCACACACTCACACTCACTCCTATGGGCAATTTAGAGTCACCAATCAACCTGACATACATGTTTTTGGACTGTGGGAGGAAACCAGAGTACCTGGAGAAAACCCACACAAGCACAGGGAGAACATGAAAACTCCACACAGAAAGGTCCCTGATGGGTTTCAAACCAGGAACCTTCTTGATGTGAGGCAGCAGTGCTAACCACTAATTCACCACCGTGCTGCACCTACGTAAAGCCTATTCTTCTTAAAATATATTTCAGTTTTATTCTGAAGATGTATGGCAACATGTCACAACATGTTTATCTTTTGCAATACCACACTCTTTTGTCACCAGGCCTTAAATGTGTCACAAGCAGCAGGAATAGGGTTTGCTTCAATTCAGACTTTAAAATGGTCCTGGGGTACCTGGAAAAGCTCTTGCTATAGAAACTGGCTTTTAGTTCCCAAATGATCCATCTTAAGATTCTTCAAAAAGAGTTGTTCCAAAAACTGCAGATTCACAGCTGTACTTTCAGTGTTTCTCATCATAAAGGCAGTGAAAGCATTTTTTTAAATTTTTGGAATCTATGTTCTACATGTCAACATTTTAAAATAAAAACAGCAGTGTTCCTGTAAAATTCTAAGAGCCCATGAAAAGTTTCTCACTTTAAAAACACAAACACATAAAAGTACTGATTTAAACATATGTAATATAAAGCATATTCTCTTCTTCTTGTTTTCAGTGTGTGAATGTTGGATTTGTTAATGTTTTGTTAGCTTAGGTGTTGCCAAGTTGTTTCTGGTTGTTCTAAGTGCCAGACTGAGGGCCACTGACGTTCAAAGGGCTGCTCTCACTCGGGTTACTGCCTGCTGTCGCGTCTGTAAGGAAGAAAAAAGTTTATCAGCTAAATAGCAACAATGTCGGACACAGTAAGTCTTTATCATCTAGTGTTTCCAATGCCAGGTGGTATCTGTTGTTAAAATGTGACCTGCTGGCGCCATTTGACTCTCCAAAGTTACCAAATACTTTAGTGTGATAGTGTGACATTGTTGTGACTCAGTAGAGCTGTGATTACCATTATCACCAAATCAGTATTATAAGTCTGTTTTACACTCTAATTCAAAATTTTGACTAGGTGGAAGTAAACATGATCATTTTTGCTGGAGTTTGACAAATCTCACTCTGGCCTGGCATTAGACACAGTTCTCACAAACCTTGCTTTTCCACAGAACCCAAGTTAAAAGAGAAGTGTTAGAGATATTAAAATGTTTACCCTCCTGTGACCTGATCCACCTTACTTTAGTATGACCGAAACACTTCTGAATGGTTCCTATTGTGTATTATAATATAGTTTTTGCTCTCAGTGAGAACAGTTTGCTCTAACCTTGACTATTTGATAAGGGCCCAGATGTCTTTCTGTGAGAAATCACCTCCCTTTTTGTGTTTCCATGAAAACTGATGTGTTGGGCTGCAAGCAGCCAGTGACCCTCATGCTGTACCAAGGTGCCGTGTGACTGTTACTCCTTGCAAGTAAAACTTCTATATAATCTTACTGAAGTTCACCCTCTGAGTCTATTTGTTAAAAGAATTTACCTAACAAGAAGTACAACAGATCAGGGAAATTTATAATAAAAGGCATCATTTTCTCTAGCAGGAATATTTTTAATCCTCTGTTTCGACATCTCACAAACCCTCAGACTTATGAGATATACTTTTGTGAGATGTCTCTTGTGACATATAACAAAACACTCATTCATTATCTATATCCACGCAAATAGTCTTTCCTTCGCATTAATATCCTGAATATAATGTGTGAGTTATCAGGTGAGCACGTGTTTTATGTTAGCCCATATCTCCATCTAGTGTTTGCATGTGATATTTTAGTTTTGATAATCAACCTTTCACTGAATGCAGCTCTGTCATCCTTTCAGGGTCATTTCTATGTTTCCTTCCCATGTTTCCTGGGAAAACAGGAGAGAGACAAAGTTTACAAAGCTGTTTTCAGTAGCAGATCTTTTTTTAATTTACATTTTTATTTTAATGAATTTTCTTGTTTTTATTCAACTATTCACTCCTGCTTCTCCTTCTTGTGTTGGTGACTGCCTACATTTCCTTTAATGCATTCATTAGGGACAATTATATTAGCTTGATTTGCAATCTGTGAACACATTTGTCATTATTTTCACCACAATTTAAGGGATAAAGTAAAAAATATTACAACAAAGTGATCTTTTCTTCACATTTTCTCAAATTTTGCCTATTATTGGACACTTTCATCTCTTTGGGAAGTTGAGTCTTTTATTTTTTTAGAGCAGTAAAGTGACTTATCTTATCAGTTATTGTCTGCATCTCCTGGTGTCTATCTTTACCTTTCATTCTCAGGTAGACAAGTGTTCCCACCAGAGCCAGAATCAGCACTGCAGTCACCAGAACAGCAACCCACCAGTACGATGGCTTATCTGCTACACGTGCCTGAGCTGCACACAGATAACACACATAACACTTTTATTATTTATCAATTTCACATTTGTTGTTTTCTGTATCGTCTCACCCCATTGTTATAATCCCGTTTAGTTTTAAATCTGAAAAATCTGGAGAGTGCGGGTCATCTGTTCAGACACCTAAAACATCTTCAACAGGAGGTCTGGGTGGATGGTTTGGTTTACAATACTGCTGACTTTTGCACCAAACGTAACTAACCCATAACCACAGAAAATTGGTGTAAAATCAATTAAAACTGTTAAAGATATTTATTGTTTTAGGCTTTCTGAAGTCTGTGCATTAACAAAAGGATCATCTCTGCCTGTACTCAGAATCCCAGTAACCCTAACCTGTATGTAATCTAGGTTAAAGGTACAAATGCCAGCTCTATCTCATTATCCAAATGTAGGGGCAATTTTAACAGGATTTCCTCAGGCAAACGTGAATGAAAATCAATATGTGTTTCCATCTACAACTATCCATCCATCCATCATCTATACCCGCTTATTCCTAACCAAGGTCCCAGGGATCTGCTGGTGCCCATCCCAGCTCTCTCAAGCACAGGGAGAACATGCAAACTCCACACAGAAAGGCCCCTGATGGGTTTCAAACCAGGAACCTTCTTGATGTGAGGCAACAGTGCTAACCACTCATCCAACACGCTGCCATTCCATCTCCAACTATTACAATAAGTCAGCTGGTGGTACTAAATTTCCATTAAATTGAAATTAAACCAGTGCAAAATTATATTAAGATTAAATTAATTTGCAATTTAGGTCATTTGTCTTTTTTAGGGCTGTCAACGTTACGTTGTTAACGCATGCGTTTAATCAAAAAATTGTAACGCTTCAATATTTTTTAACGCAAATTAATCATTTGATGAGGTTTGACCTCAACTTCTTGCCATCGATATCTATCATTATGTGATAAAGGTAAGTTACAGCGAACGCTACTCTACTTAATATGATGGCAGAAGACACGACACCTGGTCTGCTAAACAGCAAGTTTCATCCTAGTCTTTTAAATTGGCGATTAATCATGATTAATCCATGACTGTGATTACATTTTTTTTTATCGATTGACAGCAGTACTATTTTTCTGAAACTAATCTAAAATCGTATCTCTGAAAATGATTTAAAAGGCTGGTGTGCACAGAACCACCTGTTTATCTCAGTCTGCTGATATTCTATTTTTTTTTCTTATTATTAACAAAATAAATGAAAACAAGACCAACAATTAATAGCTAAACCTAACAAAATATATATTCTGTGTGTCTGATTTTAAATTGGCATCAAATGTGTTTTAATTGCTGATGAATTTCTTCAGGTTTATATAAAAACAGCATAGTGCTGATTTAAAAATGAAAGTATATTTTTATGTGGTGTTTTTAATGTATAGGAGCCAGGGGTTTCGGAGCTGTGAGCCACAGATAGACTAAAGACATCAGAATCACCATGTATTGAGGATATATATTAGAGTATAATATAGAATAACACTAGATTTATTCTTTCATTTGTTCCTGTAATGGCTTCTATGAATCAGTTTGCCCACAGGCCTGTTTTCCTTACAGTGTCATGACTGCGCTTGTGTCCTCACCTAAAGGCTCGTCAATGGTGACGGCAGTGCGTTCGGTGTGTGTGTTGTATGGCATGGAGAACACACAGATGAAGCTGCCTGTGTGCTTTGAGTTCGTGGGGTCCATTAACCGCAGGGAGCCATCTCCAAAGGGGACCCTGAAGCCATCCAGCTCCACATGGTGGTTCCAGGAAGGCGTGGTGATGCTGTGCCCTGACCGGCTGTCATAGGTGAGGATGTGGGAGGGCTCCTCATCTTTGGAGAAGTTCCAATTGAGGGTGGGGTTGTTCAGGTAAGCGGGAGCATAGCAAGGAATAGTCAGATCTCTCCCTTGAGGTCCTTTTATTTCTACCAGATAACAAGTGTAGTTAAAGTCAGACACACATTTCTAGTTCATATATACAGTCAGTTGCCACTTTATTAAGGAAACAAGTATTTAATGTATCATTTAACATCTTAAGAGTAAGGGAATATCTATAATTCAAATCTGAACTGAATCTCCTGAAAATTTTCAGAAGGAAAATGCAAATTACTACAATTTCTCCATTAGGGAGCAGCTGAATGTCTCAAAATGAACAGCTGGGGGTGCTAGTTCTTCACAATGTTCTGAATGTTCTTCTGAATGAGCATTGGGAAGACCTCATTAACAGAACTCCAGTGAACCTAATCACAATTATGTGAAAGACATGAAGGAAAACTCAAACATTTATATTTGCATGTGTGTTTCTTTGTATATGTTGCTTTTATTAGTCAACCTCAGCCAATGATTTGTGATATTTCAATTTTTATTTTTGAATTTTGACAGTTTTAATGCACAAATTTAAAATGCGCATTAAAACTGTTGGATGGAAGTATATTTACTATTTAAAGAGATTTTAGTGAGTAACTCAAACGGAGAGGGGTTTGGGTTAAGGAAGAAAGTGAAATATTTCCAGAGAAATTCTAGAACCATTAAAATTATTGTTATATTTATTACCCCTCTCTCTGAGTGAGGTAGTCCAGGCTGGGCCACCATAGGATGTTGTGGCTTTGCAGATGTAAATGAGGTCAGGTTGTCCCTTCAGTAACCTGAGGCGGCTGTCGACCTCATACAGCCCCTGGTTGTCGGTCCGCATGCGTGTAATTGGTCGGAGGTTCTCAAATGTGGGAGGTTCAGTTGCCCAGGTTATCCGAGGAGCTGGGAAGACATTACGGACTGTGCACTTCACCTCTTCGTTGCCGCTCAGCCTTGACAACTCCAGAGACAAGCCTCGGATGGGTGCTGCACACACACACAGACACAAACACACTCATGGCATGCCTAAATGTTTCCCAGCAGCTCCAGATAATAGACTCTAAATGCCAGGGCCTAATATAGCCCTGACACTAGGTGATATCTTTCTTATGCAGATAACATTAGAGCAACAAATTATAGCAGAACTACAAAGAGCAGACAGTTCCTACAAAACCAGATTGGAAACGGTTTAATTCAATTTACTCTTTTAGACAAAAAGGAACAAAAGTGACCGAGTGACAGCACCTCCCCTTGCTCTTTAGAGTTTAGAGTATAAACTGCTTGGTTTAATTTGCAACCATGCATTCAAATTCATACACTTATCCTGTATTTTTTATCTAATTTAATTTTACAGTATGGCACAGATGCAAAGTAAACTGTGTTTTTAAAAACTATGTGCCAAAACATCAACACAGAACTGAAATAAGATTTCTTACTTTCTGGGTCTAATGGATATATGTTGTATAAGACTGAAAATGTCCAGAAACCACTGCAATTGGCTATTATGCTAAAAAAAAAACAATCTGTTAGTGGTACAATTTGTCAGGTCATGCTGACATTTTCAACTCTTGGATTTTAACCTTCTATTCCCATAATCGTGGCCAGTGTGTCTGTGATTGTGGAGCTGCCTAGGTTAGCATGACCCACAGTCACAATAGCGATATGAACTGAAACATTCCTGTGGGCAAGTGTGTGTGAATTTGTCTAAAAGTGAAATATTGGAGTTACATTAAAGCTTAATGACATAGCTACTCAACAAAACTGCCTTTCATGAACTACCTGTAACATCAAAACCGGGCAGTGACTAAATTTACCTTCCACTTTCAAGATGACTTTTGCATCATGTTTGCCATTGGATGTGCTCACGTGACACCTGTAGGTGCCCCTGTCCTTGAGGCCACTCCTCCTGAGGATCATCGTGGCATTGCCCCGGGAAATCAGATGTGGGAAGATGGAGACACGTCCAGCAAATTGTTTGTGCTCTAAGTGCTCCTCGTTGGTACTGTCATCATCATCACTGTCGGAGCCATCGTCATCGTCATCGTCATCGTCGTCGTCATTCCGCTTGAACTTGTACACCACCACATCCTGTCTGAACCATTCGATGGCCTCCTCGCTGCCAGGCTGGAAGCTGCAGGGGAGCAAGCACTCCTCTGAAACAATGCACTTCACAGTGACATCTGAAACATGACACACAGAGTCAGTGTGGGTTACACCAGATATGATCCAATTTTTTTTTATTGCAGCTTTATTTTGTGTTTGTGTTAATTTTGTGTGTGTTAAGCATCATAAGTTAATGTGGTTTTACTGTTGTAGTTTAGCATAATGACCGATGCATGTCTGTGTTTAGCTCCCATCATCCTTTTCACTACTCAGTGGGGTCATAGAACCTAAGAGTGATTTAGAGCAACATCATAGGAAACACTGGATGTTCCTGATTGCCAGTTTGTATAGTGTCCAAGTTTAGTTAGTGTTGGAACATACTCTTTGCAAGTTGTGTGCCGAGCTTATCCCTAACAAAAACAAGCAAACATAAAACCCAGCAAATTCAGGACTGGAACATCATCTTTCTGCCAGGAAAGGAGCTGGAAATAGTGCATTAGCTGTTCAGTACCAACAGGACATAGAGGAGCTGTTCACACATGCTGGACTGTTTTTGCCTGAGCACTGGTCAGTTTTAGGAACATTTACCCCAATAAAGGGCTTTGTCTTGTAGGTCGTGAGAATGTTGTTTGAGATACTAGCGTCATAAGAAAATATAATTGAGGAAGTTTAATTAATGTAATGTATGAATGTGTTTTAAGGTTTCACACACTGCTCAACAGTAAAACTCAAGGACCAAGGTCTAAGGATTGTAAAGCCTACTGAGACAAATAATGTGATTTGTGATATTTTGCTATTTTTCTACTTTTTCTCTATTTATTATTGAGGATGGTGTAAAGTAAATTATGTTGTATGTTTGTACAATGACATAAAGAATCTTGAATAGAGCTGACTTCACTTTGGATATTGATCACAGCAGCAGATATCTCTAGCTGTGGAGATTTTGAGGTAGTCATCTTAAATAAGGTGTTCAGGTTATAAAATCACATAAATGTATGCACTTGGATGTATTTGATTGATAACCACAGTGCCTTGCTAGAGTTAAACCTTATTCAGTGCTTTCACCCCGACTACACTGATGATGCCTTCACTGCTCAGATAGACTATATATAGTAAGGCTTCTTTTTGTAAAACCAGAAACCTAGACTATAAACCAACCAGTAAATCCATACTGGATCATAGGAGGAGGCTTAGCTAATAATGTGCCTAAATTGGGCAAATTTGCAGAAAGACTTCAAATGAATCAAATTACCAAATGAATACACAGTGATCCCATAGCCTTTGGGTTCCCTTGGGCAGTTGGTAATGCGATTATAGAGTTAACCATACAATATGCAAGGAAATAAGGTAAAAGTCTTAGTAATACAAAGAAATCCAAGCCTGAGAAACTACTGATGCATGTCAGATGTCAACATCACTGTACTGATACCTAGAAACCTGTGTAATGTAGAAATATTTCCTTCATTTGGTTCATATCACATTCTCAGTATTTTACTGAGAGCTCATGTTTCTCAGAGGAACTCTTTTATTAGTTCCCACAACAAACTTTTCACCCATTGAAACAAGCGGAGGAAACATTTCGCTCTTTATGGTCATATTTGCATCATCGTCACTGCAAAAACTGAGAGGTGTAATGAATCTTGAAGGTGCTGCTGTTTTTATTGTTGCTGCTGTACTTCATAATGTACATGGGTGGTAATGTGCAAGCACAGATGTTATCATAAACACCAGTGTTTGGACTAAATCACAAGTCCTATTGAATGATCATACAAAAACACTAGATGATCAGTAAATATTTGAAGAAAGAGGCTAATCAAATGTGAAAACTGACTCTATACAAATTCCTCTATTATATGATACAGTGCAGTGAAGCCTTTTTTTTTACTACTTTTTAATAAGTTTTTTTTTCTAGGCAAAAGATGAGCCCTAGTGCTCAGTTATATTGAATGCCTTTATTTAATTAGGCACTGCAGTTTCAACTATCAGGATGGAAAAATGAGAACCAGATTGTTTACACCTGGTACTCTTTATAGATGACACACTGGAAACGCCAGTATTGCAAACAGAGTTAAATAAATATCACAGTGACCTCAAAGGATCATAAAAAGAAGAATAGAATAGAAAAAGAAAGGAGAAGTAATAGGAACATCAAATTAAGGATAAGTACAATATGAGCATTATTTATACTAAGAGCTTATAGACCGTGTTCTCCTTCTGAGCCTTTTAAAGGGGTTTCTTTTTTTATTCTAGTTAGATGTTTTTGACCTATTTTGTCTCTAAATGAGAGATCATGCATAATGAATGCAATGTGGACTCATTATTATTCTCTAATCTAAACATGCTTTCAAGGTAGTACTGAATAGATGTGGGCACATGGGAATTTCTCTGTATTCACTCTTAACATCCCTCTGTTGCCACACAGCCACGAGGTTAATCATCTGGGCAGTACAGAAATGTTTACCCCGTGAATTACACAAAGCAGGAAATCAAACCTTATTCTTGGAAAATTTCTAGTTCGTACCGTTACATTTATTGTTTTAGCTCTATGGGTTCTCAAGAACATTAGCAAAAAACAAAACTTCAGAAGAATCAGTCAGGAAGGACAGGGAGCATTTGACCTGTGGCCACCACAACAGCTTGTCTTGTTTTGGCCCTTCCATTGCATCTGTTGTCATTTTCATTTGCACCAAAACAGGTAAAACTGATTTACAATAACTTATGCTTCGTAAATGGAAAGATTTATATTCCTGAAGTTTAACTGACTTGGTGTTATACTTTGATACTTAAGTATCCCCTTCATTTTTTCAGCAATTTATACAGTTTAATGAAAAATGACCAAAACAATTGGTAATTTTATCAAACAAGTAGGACATCGTCCCTTTGTTCAAAATTATTTTTATAGTGGTGGATTAATCTACAGTATTCCCTAGAGAGTACTTTCCATCTAATCATCCACACGCGTGGATGGGTTAATGGTCAAAATAACTACCAGAGCTCAATTTTTTTCTTTTAGTAGCAGAAGAGCAGTGTATACAAATAGTGACATCATTCTGTTTGACCATGTGTCTTTTTATCTGGAAGGATTAGTCTTCAAGACAAGCTCTGATCCCTGGGCTCATTCAGGAATCATTCAGGATTAAAGGGAATATCAACAAACTTTTAAGTATATTCTGGTAGGATGTTGTTACCCTGTTGTTACCCAGTACAAAAGTCCAGCTCAGCGTTCACATTAAAGAAGATCAGCCTCTGGTTGATCTGTGGTTAAACAGTACGGGTCTCTAATCAAAGTCTTAGGCTGAGGAGGAGGAATTTATCCAGCTGTTAACAGGGACGTCTCTAGAGGGGTGGTCAAGGGTAGTCACGGCCACCCCTAGAGCCATTTCATTGGCCACCCCTGGAGCACACCACCAGGATTTACAGCAACGACATTGGAATGTCATTCGGACTGGATAAGTACATGATAAAGAGAGGGAAGGACTGATGTAATTGAACATCCAGAAGGCCCCATAGCGAATGTTGAGGAAAGGTACAAGTACCTTGGAACCCTGCATGCAAATGGGAACCAAGAAGGAGCCGCAAGGAAAGCAGCCACAGCCAAATACCTACAAAGCAAGTCCTAAGAAGTCAGCAAAATTGGAAGAACAAAGGTCCAAGCCATCAACACCTACGCCCTACTGGTCATCAGATACACTGCTGGCATAATAAGCTGGCCAAAAGAGGAGATAGAGGCCACTGATGTCAAGACAAGGAAGCTCCTCACAATGCTTGGAGGGTTTCACCCCAAATCCAGCATCCTGAGACTGTACACTAAGAGGAAGGAAGGAGACCAAGGACTGGTCTGGCAAAGATCCATGAGTACATCAGGAAGATGGCCCCAAGTGATGGAATTCTTAGTGAATATCTCAGGCAACACAAGCCCAAACCAGAGGGAGACGAGCAAGAACCATCATGGCAGGACAAACCCCTGCACGGTATCTACCACCGACAGATACAAGAAATGGCTGATATCGAAATGTCATCCCAGCTGGAAAAGGCTGGACTGAAAGACAGCACAGAGGCACTAATAATAGCAGCAAAAGAACAGGATCTGAGCACAAGATCAATAGAGGCTGGGGGCATATATAGAACGCCATAACCAAGTGGCTGGCATAGTGTAGAGGAACATCTGTGCTGTGTATCAGCTGGAGGTCTCGAGGTCAAAATGGGATACACCTCCACAGGTGGTGGAGAATAATAGAGGTAACATCCAGTAGGACTTCCAGATGCAGACAAACAGGTGATGGCTAACCAACCAGACATAGTAGTGGTGGACGAACAGCAGAAGAAAGCCGTAGTGGTAGATGTAGCAATCCCAAGTGATGGCAACATAGTAGTGGTGGACAAATAGCAGAAGAAGACCATAGTGGTAGATGTAGCAATCCCAAGTGACAGCAACATCAGAAAGAAGGAACATGAGAAGCTTGAGAAATACCAAGGGCTGAAAGAAGAGCTAGAAAAGATGTGGAAGGTGAAGGCAACAGTGGTCCCTGTGGTAATCGGCAGCCTCAGGGCTGTGACCCCCAAACTGGGAGAGTGGCTCCAACAGATCCCAGGAACAACATCAGAGCTCTCAGTTCAGAAGAGCGCAGTGCTGGGAACAGCTAAGATACTGCGAATAAACCTCTAACTCCCAGGCCTCTGGTAGAGGACCCGAGATTGAGGAAGACACACATAGCACTTGTAGGGTGAGAAGTGAATTTTAAAAAAAAAATGTATATGACAATCTCAGCCATAATGTCTAGTGTTTATCCAGGAGGTTATTTAGTATTTACTTCATGTTAATATATTTCTCCTTTCTTACTTTCCTGTATTTATTGTTTTACAATCTCACATTTCAGGAGAGGGACTTGGAAATATAATCTGCACTAGAAAAAACCTGCAGTTAAAACGGTTCCTCTCAGCATAAATGCTGTAAACAAGTATAACCTGTGTGTTTTGGCTCCTGAATGTCAGATTCCTGGCAAACAAATCCTTTTGTCATGACCTATTGCTGATAAAACTTAAACCTAAAGGTGAGAGATTTGGGTTGTCATCATATTAAAAAGTGAATGTATTTTTTTAGGCAGTATTACCTCTTTAAATAGCTTAGTTTTTCAATAAATCAAATTACCTATATGTCTTACTTTATAGACCAAAGAGGTCTGAATATGCATATTTGATGCCCCTATTCATCAGTAATTTTATAAATCTTTGAGTCTTCTGCACATTCTTGACCTGGTGTTTTTGCATTCTCTGAACAATTTGGACATGACTGATTGTAGTGCATTTTCATGTAAGCCGTGACCTACATCAGCTATTATGAAGCTATTGATTCTGTATGAACCAAAGAGCTCCTTACATTTATATAATTTAAAATACATGTAACTTAACATAAACCATATTTTATTGGAAAGCATGTATATATATGAGTTTTATCAAATGTAGATGTGTAGGGATTCACACGCCCTGTAATACTTGGATAAGCTGAGAAATATCATCAGCCCTGTCTCTTTCCTGCATCTCAGTATTCCCCACAGCCAGAGTCTCCCCTGCCACTAAAACCGACAGAGGCTCGCGGGAGCTCAAGATTCAGGACCTGCCAAAGCCACTTGCTCAGCCTGAGCTCTCAGTCCCTCAGCCTGAGCCCCCATTTCCTCAACCTGAGCTCCCTGTCCTGCAGCTTCAACACTGGCGGCAGTGTCGCTGGAAAGGGCGAACCACTTTTATGGATCTACCACCTGCCTTCTTGCAGGTGTATTCCTCTCGCAGGTCATCTCCTCGGCTGCCCAGCTGTCTCCTACCAGCATGCCTTCCTTCCCCAGGCAACCATCTCTACTGCCTGCTATCAGTGTGCCGTGGTCTCTTCCTTTTGGAATTACCTCTCTGGTCGAGACACTTTTCGTTTCCACCTTAAAAGATTCCTTTCTTAATAAAAGACGTTACTCACTCGGATCTGCGTAAGGTTTCTCCTCCCTCGCAAATACATAACAGATTTTAGTTTTGTTCATATTTTTTTTTCTTGGTTACACCCATCTTACTATTTTGATGGCAACACTTTTTATGACCTATCTAATGCACAATGCCTGTTTTAACGTCACCAAATTGCATGTGTAACACAATCCTACCACGGGAAAAATTTGCATAATTGCTCCAAAATGAATTCCACACTTCTCTGCAATCTTTTCTCAGAAAGACACTTTGTTACTCAGTGAGTCCACCCACCCATGTTTCTGTTTTGTAACAGGCTCAGTCAGAATGGCTGCACAGTCTTTATCACGTGAGTACTTCTTTGATTTCCCCACCTGCTGACCACGACTCTGTCAACGCTTGTTTACAGCTGTTCCTCACATTGCTGCCTGCTCCTCTTGCAAATCACAGCTTTCATAGCAGCAGTAAAATAACTATGAACTATGAACTCTGACTCCCACGTGCTCAACGTAGCATGGCAGCCAAATTGTTTACCTGCCTGACAGCTCAGTGACATGGTTCCTCCCACACAATGACGTGATATTTCATGCCCTTGCAGATTCTTGGTCTTCGTGGAATTTACAAAACAAACATGGTTCCTTCAAGGTATCTAACAAAGTGTGAAATGAACTTACATCATTTTAAATGAAAAAAACAACAACAAAACATTCAGTCCATTCTAGTGACCTACTGAACTTTAAGGGATGGGGTTTTTGGGTGAATCAAATCTAGCCTAGCAGCTAACACACTGTGTCATTGTCTCTCCAGCTGAAACCAAATATTGTTGGGATAGATAGCTCTGTTGCAGAAGTTCCAACAAATGTGTTGCACTTGTAGGTTTCTTTCCTTTCACTCGCTTGGAGAGTCAGGAGACTGTGCTGCCCTTCATCATTTGAAGCAACTGTCTTGTTCTTTTCTTAAACAGCCTGGAAGTAGTTCTTGCCTATTGTCCTGACTTCCTTTGTTTATTGTCTTTTCCTTTTCATTATGATAGTAAAATACAGTGATACTTCTTGCTGTACTGTATTGTCCAAATAAAGCTTCAGAGGGTACAGTAACAGTCTTTTCCAACACTGCCTTTATACACACACAGTTTGTTGGGAGGACTCAACAAAAGCTGGGACACCTGTAGGAACTACTTGCATCCATTTTCAAGGCAATCAGTGAACTGAAATGCTTAAATTTTACGAAAAACACGAAAAATGCAGCTTACCATGAAGTTTTCACAGGTACTGTATGTAGATAAATAAAAACTTATTTTTTTATGTGCAAAATGATGAAATAAGCTTGTCCCAAAGGGACAATGTATGTCTGAATTGCTGTTATAGTCGATGTAATGTCTTTTGTGCATTTTTCTATTTTTGCCCTCTAGGCAGACAGATGTTTTGTCTCCCTATGGAAAAACCAAATAGTGTTAATCAACTCCTTTCTGGTTGCTCCAGTCTGAAGGCAGGTCACATCCACCTGCATGATGAAGGTCTTTGTGTCTTTATGTTGTTCTGCTTTGTGGCATTATGTTATCAGTGCAGATGAAGATACAGATAGAGAAAAATAGTATTATATTAAATCAGTGTGCTGAGCGGTTTGTAATAAAACCTTATTAATTGGATTAGTTAATTGGTTATCTTGCATATAAATATATCATAACATTACATTTACATCAACAGTTGTTTGCCATCAATTTAAGTTAGACAGCTTTGTGAATCTCAAAATAAAATCTGATACTAGTTATAGGTCAAAGTATAAAGTGTGCTACTTAATGGTATATTGTGAAGTTAATAAAAACACACATTGGTGAGTAACTGAACTGAAGTTTTAGAGACAGAAACATAGTACAAATGTAAGCTTTTTGAAGTTGCGCTACCAAGGCCAAATGGCCAGTTCCAATGCAACTGAACTACACTTTGTTGATAAAGCCTCTGTATGTTTTGAGTGAACTGAAAGCATGTGAGAATTTTTAAATTGTGGTATTGTTTTTATTTATGTACAGAAACAAAATATTTCCTTCACCAGTGTATAACGACTACAGAGCCATCTAAATGATGAAGTTCTGATCAAGGCTGTGACATGTAAAAGCAATTAAAAGCTTAAGATGTTGGCTGTAAATTAGGATTGTTTATCTTTTGTTTATCTAAATTAATTGTCCATTTTGAACATGTATGACATACTATTACCCTTAGGCACTGCCGAGAAAGTACATATCCTGTTTTGTTGTTATTGACAATTCAGCTGCATTGACTTTCTGTTTTATTTTCAGTTTAATTGTGGTATAGACCGTGGTACAAGTTTATGCAACCACAGATGGCACAGATATAGTCGCTGAGTCAAAAATGATCTCAGCCATTAGGAATGATAATCAAAACTGTGAAAATAAGACCAGAGTTTTCCTTCAGCTTCACTTGCAGTGGTTGTTATTTTTCCATCCTGAGTTCATACTGACCTGGCACCAGATTTTAGACTAAGTTAGACTAAGCTATACAGCAAAGAGGAAAGAACTGCAATGTTGCAGCTTTAAGATACAGAGATTTTTTGTATTTTCTTAACAAACTGTGATCTGTGTCTCTGGTTCTGTAAAGAAAATCTTCAGTCAGTCACTGTGAATGTTTCCCTGCTGAGAGATCACTTGAGGTTGCCAGACAAAGAGACCTTTGTGTCTTACCTGGAGTTTTGTCCGGTGTGGCAACGCTGAACCAGAGGAGGAAAAAGGCCAAGGTGTGTATCGATGACATGATTTTCTTTCAGCTACAGAAAGAAAGTGTGTAGAGACACACATAAACTCCAGTTACGCAGAGAAATATATGCTGACAGGGCTTCAGTCCATATTGGTTCCACAGTGGTGATTTTAGCTGAGGGTTTGCTCTCTTTTTTCCTTCACACAGGTTTTCCCTTGGATCTTTCTGGGTGGTTTGCTGTCACACAACCACCCCCACACACACACACACACACATACACGGGAAAAGTAACAGGAAAAAAGTATAATTAGAGTCACATTCCTGTTGATAAAAGAAACTGGAAGATGAACAAAATGAAACGTGATAGAACATGTGAGTCTTTTTAAGGAGAATTCAAGTTTGATCCTTTAATGAGCAGGGAGGATTTGGAATCTCAAATCTCCTGTTACAGCAGCAAAACTGAGATTTTCAGCTGGTGCCCTGCAGTCTTTTAGCTGCCGCAAACCTTGAAAACCTACAACCGTTTTCTTTTTTCTCCCACATTCCTCTGTGTCATTTCTTTGGATAAGTCGTATTGAGCCCTTCTTTTTATCACTCAAGTGGAAAACAAAGAGGATACATCTGTTGTTTGAGCACAATAAAACCCTCTCATGTTATCTCACCACTATCTCTACAATACAAAACAAACACAGGTGAACTTAGTACCACACTTCAAAGAGTGCAAGGAAACGTGACGTATCCTGATAAATCAATCAGTCAGTCTTAAAGGTAAAGGAATATACTGGCACACAAAGAAGAGGAAGAAGAGGTGAGTGGAGATAAAGCAGGCATGTAGCAAGTGTCACTGTCATAGTCTTCACATGTTTCTGTTGAATCTTTCTGCTGAAGGTAATCCCCTATTTAAGTGGTAGACACAGAAGAAGCACATCATTTGACATTTACTGCTGATGCCTCTTCTCTGGAAAGACAGTTGTTGGGTGATTTTTTTGCAAGATTTTTTCTTGGAAACTGAGCGAAAGTGCAGCAACAGTTTACCAAGCACCTAATAATGACAAAATTGTTTCTTGCAGCAGAAATAAAAGGACAAAACATTTGGAGTCCATTGCATTGCCATGAATAAATTATTCTACTTCCATCTATGTGAAGATCACTTTCTTACAACTGAAACAAGAAATTAATTGAGGTCGCTTTGACATGCGTAAAGCACCAACTCACATGTACACAAAGTAGTATGAAATTACAAGGAAATGCAACTATATGTTAAAAAACTGTGCAGGGATGAACAGCACTCACTTCTGTGCAACCATCAACATACAATAGCACCAGATCAAACAGCTTTGAGAGTTATAAAGACCAGGTCCAGTCAACTCACTGTATTTACAGCAACTGAGAGCTTTCTTAAAGTAACCGTACAGTAAATCATGGGAAAGTACAAAAATATGTCACTGATTTTATAGTCGCTCTGCTGCTTCTAAAACATAGTGACACGTTTCCCTCTATCAATCCCTTAATGTCACAGCAGCAAGTAACTTTAGTGTTATTACAAGTATTTGAGCACAGAAGTCCCAGATTATCTTAAATCGAATGTATCTTACATTTAGATTTTCAACAGCTGGAAGTAACATGCACAGACGAATATAATAAAACATGAGAAAACAACAATAAACTACTGCAAATTAGTGCAGGAAAAACCTTTTATTACCTCTAATGCACACGCACTTCTTTTAAAACACCTTACAGTGTATTAATAACATATCTGTTATTGAGACACTATTAATAACTCTTTGACCTCTGGTACAGGCCAACCTTAAGTTCAGCTTATTACAGCATCAAATAAAAAGTAAAGAACAAAATGAGAAAGTAAGACCATGCAACAGTATGTCAATGTAGAATTGTGCAGGAACACACTATACTCACACTGCAGCCTCTAAAATTTACAGCAACTCGTTTCAGAATTTTACACTGTTAATAGCAACTTTAACATTAGCTCTAACCTGAGACGCACTCATAGCTTATCTCGAAACTGCAACCCCGCACATGATTAAATCTCCACTTAAATTTGTGTCTGAGTTGGTGAATGAATGAATGAATGGCTGCTGTGGGATGTTTAAACATGACCATAGCATCGAAACTGCCCAAAGTTCTGTTACCTTCTTTTCACAGCAAAAAGCATCAGTTTGGATTTGTCTCAACCTTAACCCATTTATAAAAATGTCCTTGACACAGCAACAAATGCAATATCTTAGTACACATGCCCCTGGAACTCAACAATAAAATCTCTCTGGAAAGCCACAAAAGAAATCTTTTTCTACATTGATATGTTCACATAGAGCTGTTACAGTGCTGAAATTCATGCCTTAACACGCTGTGTCATTGACATGCTGGGAATTCTGTGTGAAAGCTAAGAAAAGACAAAGAGATACTCACGGTGACTCAGCTGGAGCTCCAGTTAGAGAGGTCCACTAGGAGGAAAAGAAGTGCCGAGCCTGTTGCCTCCTGAGTGTTAGCTTGACTGGCTCAACAGGTTATTTTCGAGAATAGGCAGCACACACACACACTGACACACACATTTCATCGGACACAAAGCGTTGTAGGCAGGGTGAGGTCACTCCTCACACACACAGACACACACCCTCTAAATGGGTGGAGTTGGCTGTGATTGGCAAAGTTAAAAAAAACACACACACACACACACACACACACACACACACACACACACACACACATATATAGATATATATATATATATATATATATACACACAAAATCACACACACAACAGTCTCCATAAAAGTTAGTGTTTCCTTCACAGCACCATTAAATGTCAGGAGGGTTTGTTTTCACAGTACAGAGCTGTTTTAGTGCAGGCTGTGCACCCCTGGGCTATGTGCTATATGTCAAACACCCAACAGACAATCTGTAAAACACCTGCTGAGACACAAATAGACTCTACAGTTAAATTCTGAGCTCAAAGCACGTGAAAAATATAAGGCAAATCACATCACGCCAAATGAGATATTGCATAAAATGTAGAAGTTTCATCTTACAACATCAGCAGAGTGGGCTTGCTTTGTATTTCCTGTTAATCATCAAATCATTGTTTACTCAGCTTTAGTCATTTAAGAAAAACACATGTAGTGGATGATGAATTACCAGAGGAAAAACTGGTAGATGGTGAATCATGAGATAATGACGCTAATAATGACATTAATTTCTAATTAGATTTCTGTGCACTCTAAATAAAATTGGGTAACACTTAGCTTTCAAGCAATATGCAAACATCTAATAAGAGGGGCATTTAATCTATAAAGATATTTTTTAAGTGTAAGTGCACTTAAGTGCTTGCTCATAAGGGATTTGTTGGGTTTTTTTGTTTTCTGTAATATTCCTTGAGATGATTGTATTGTGATTTGGTGCTATATTGAATTGAATTAATGTTGCAGTCTTTTCAGGATTTCTAACGTTTTAAACATGAATTTTATTATTAGAACTGTGTTTAGCCTCTACAGCTACAGTAAAGCGACATCCCACAAAACAAATGAGCAAAACCTTTTTAATAACAAACCAGAGACATAGTTAATTCTTTAATTCAGGATGTTAGAATATTGTACAGTATCACGCAAAACTAAAAGATTGAAACAAACAAAACACAAAAACATTTTTTTTAAAAATGTCATTGCTCTAATTATAAGCTGATCCTTCCCTTGTCTAATATTTGTTTTGGAGAAACACTTATATCATATAATCTAATAATAAAATAAACCTGTTGAAACCATAGACTACATGTCAGTTATTCCTTCAATTATGAAAAAGTAAAGCCAAACTATTTTGGATATGTAGCTGCCATCTTCCGTTTGTGATTCATTTGCAACCAGATTCTGCTGAATATGACCAGAGGAGGAGATGTGGAGTCAAATGCATCAATCATCAATACACAGCTGCTGCAAATCGTTAAATCTTTGCCATCTTACAAATCAGATTGGTGACGTCTTTTTCTCCTGTGGGCTGATTTTCCTTTAAGTGACTGAGACTTGGCTGAAAGCAGGTGAAAACATTGCCTTCTCTGAAATTCTCCTTCCTCAGCTCTCTGTGAGGCTTTGGCCGAGGTGGAGGCTTGGCTTCTATTTTTATAGACAATTTTAGCTGCTGTTTAATTCCTACAGACAGCTTGTCCAGCTTCGAGCTGTAATTATATGTGGTTGATTTTTACTCTACTGTTGGCAGTGGCTTCACCTAAACTTTAGAAAAAAGATGATTCATTAATTCTCTGAGTTTCTTGCTAGTGTTGTCAGGAAAAGATTTTTTTTTTAATTTGTAGTGATTTTAACATCCATGTCTGCTGCCCAACCAACCAGCTGGCAAATGCATTTATATCCTTGTTGGATCCCTTTGACATGAACCAAATGGTGAAGGCTCCAACACATCAACAAGGACATACTCTGGCCCTTATGGACTCACTGTTAAGCCTGGAGAAATATTAGCAGACTATTAGAATGCTATAGCTTCCAACTGGTCCAAAACACTACTGCTTGTCTTTTAAGTAATACCTCAAAGTGCAATCATATACCTGTAATTCCCTTTCTCTGCTCTCTTCATTGGCTTGTATTTTAGAATTTTAAATCTCTATGCATAGTTTTTCTTTGTATTTTTATCTTTCCTGTTGTATGTTATTTTTATCTGATATGTAAAGTGTTTCTTCAACTTCCAGTTGTGTTTAAGTGTTACATAAATTGATTGACTGATTGATTTAAATGACCGTAAATGACAGTTTTTTAAGAATTATTTTATTTATTAACAGTATATCACAATACACAATACAAATAAAACTAAAATTACTGATTTCAATTTACATATTGGAAACACAGTATTTGTGTTTTGGTGTTTTGAATAAATTTTTTTTATTTAACATGATTAATTTACAGCAGCCACTGCTGAAGTCTTTTTGGTAGTATTTTGATATTTTGCAGTGTATCTCTTCAAAAGATGCATTTCTGTAATTTTACAGTGTAGATTTTATGAGGTTTATTATGTGATGATTACAGTAAATGTATGTTTCTAAAACCAAAATATTCTGTATTTATACAGGTACATGTAAAAAAAAAAGGTAAATTTTACAGTGTATAAAACTGATTAAGCCATAGGATGGACTGGCGACCTGTCCAGGGTGGACCCCTGCCTTTCACCCAAAGAGAGCTGGGATAGGCTCCAGCAGATCCCTGGGACCCTGGTTAGGACTAAGGGGGTATAGATGATGGATGGATGAACTGATTAATGAAGATTTATTTTAGGGTAATGACTTAAGGTCAGTATGAGGTTCAGGTCAGTGTTAGTCTCCAGGAAATAAATGTAAGTCCTCACAAAAGTTGAGAAAAATATGTGTATTTTAGTATGTGTGTGTGTGTGTGTGGCATTATATTATCCAAAGGTGGAAGCTTACGAAGGCGCTAGGTGACGTTAGATTATACGCAGTTCACTCCACTCCAGCTCGGATTAAATCTCAGCTGATCTTGATGACCTTTTGTTGCCTGAGCTGCTTCCAAACCCGTGATTCATTTTCTCACACAAAAATCTCCCTCCACACACACAAACACACACACATTTCATTTGGCTTTGTTCCTTAATAGGACTTTTCATTGCCTTACATTAACTTCCTGGAGACTTTAACCATACATAACCTCTATTGGCTACTGGTCCAGAGAAGGCCGAGCCACACAGTGTGTAAACAAGTTTTAGTCCAGTCCACTATACCAGGCACACACACACACACACACACACACACACATTCACACACAAGGTGGAGGTTTGCGCTATCCTCATAATAATCACACCAGGTGCCTCTTTTTTCATTGTTTCATGGATGTGTGTGTGTGACTGTTTGTAGGTTAGTGAAAGATTGCTGTGGCTGTAGATAAGAGGATTAGGGTGGAATTAGTGTCATTCCTCTATCACCATGAGGAATAGATTCATATCGATTTTAATCAGAGATAGAAAGATTCACAAAACCACAGATAAAACAGACAGATCCAGACTGCGAGAGAGGGGAGGAGCGAATGGGTAATGTGCAGCTGGGGCAGAAGACAACGGTTCCTGGATATCATCGCGGATGGGATGTTCATCCGCAGACTCAGAAGCTGCACAAGCACCAGATGCAGAAATGCATGAATGTAAGTATGCATACAGGGGCATGTGAGATAAAACATCAAGGTCTTGGAACTTTCTGGCTGAGGAAACTTCCAGCTGCTGTGGGATGTTTGACTAATACCACGAGTGTTAGTCAGCAGGAGTGTGGATGGTTTAACTGCAGAAACGTGGAGGTGGAGGAGGGTTGGATGGTGGATTGTGTCCATTGTGGTGGCAAAACCTGTGAAACATGAAGGCAGAAGTGCTGACTTGCCTGGCCCTGGCAGCGGCCAGCCTTGTTGGCACAGTGACTGGTGGTCGGAGCTCTGGACGGAGGAAACACAAGGAGGCCTTCCACGGAGAAAACAGCAAGTTTAAGTTTGGAGGGTGAGAAGCACAGACACACACTCACACACTCTGCCCACAGAGGTTTTATATTTATTAAATTTCCCTGAGCTTAGAAAAGTGATGTTTGTTTTCTTTATGCCATTATAATATAAAATCTATGGGCCACATGTGGGAAGCACCAAAGCACATGTTCATTGGGCCACGCAATTCAAAAACAAACATGGAGACTAGAAAACCTTTTTTGGCTCATGCATCAGGTGAGGAATATTTGTCTGAATGACCAACCACCATCTTTGAGTTCAGTATCCAGTTCATGTTATACAATCAAGCATTTTCCCTATAACGCACCAAATGAACGACAGCCGTAACTGTTCCTCGAAATCCTCAAACTGCAGACAAGGTCAATATATATGACTCTATAGGACTCTTTGTGTTGTGCGATTCTACCAGTGGAAGTCTTGTATTTGTAAAATTTCTCAAAGATTAGTCTGCAGCCACTTTATTCAAGGTCAGTAGAAAGTCTGCTCTTAAAGAACAGTGACCTCCTCATGTTCTGTGTCAAAAAGTCATTCAGAAAATGTATCTCCAATCTCAATATCTCACATAGAAGTATGTAAATAACAACGTCAAGTATATCAAAATAATAGTATATCGAGTGATGCAGAGGTTAAATGCTCAATCAGCTTTGCATGTACTATGGCTAGGAAACTGTAAGTGGCCAAAATAAAGACGTAACATAGAAATATTACATTCTTCAAGTACCTGTTAGGCAAGAGAAGGAGAAAAGTTATATCTGAAGCACTCACACACGTTTCTACCTCTTCATCAGGACATAAATACCACAAGCAAATAAATCAAAGCTGTAATTAGTCCTTTAGGGCCCAGTGCTACTTCTATACTACTCCTTCAATATTACGTCATGTTAACACCAGTTATACATTCAAACACTGGAATTGGATTTTTGCCCCTTTTCAGAGTAAAAGTCATTAACATAAAGCAGTTTCTATGTTGTGTATGGCATTAATCACAGCCAGCTCACTAACTCCTTCTTTTACTTTTTTTACAGCATTTTTGTTGTTTGTCAGGAAACTGAGTTCACTTCTGAGGAAAATGTCACACAGATGTCCCCACTTTTCCCTCCCTGTTTCATTATATATAGAAACTATGAAGAAAATACCAGCTTTGTACAATTTCTTGGTTTAATTTTCTTTAAAAATGAAATGACCATGCACACATATATTTACACATTAAAAACTTAATTTCATAGCAGCATTCTTGGGATAGTGTAGCTTAATTAAAGTGGTCATGTTTCATATATTGTACTATTTCCAGCTTTTGCTGTGAGTTACTCAAACAGGTTTTATTTGTTTAACAGAAAGGGAGCAGCAGCCAGCTGTGCGGTTCTCATGGAAAACAAAATTAATGAATGAAGCTTAGTGCTTTGTGTCATTTGATGAAAAATCACTGAATTATTACATTCTGCAAAATTTCTGTGTTGTTTTTGTTTCCCAGTACTATGGTTACTAATTTATTTCTTATTTCCTCATTTCACATTCCCCATGATCTGGATTTCTTCCACTGCAGCTACCACAAGGAAGTATTTATCGGCAGCTACTTCAAATGCAAAGCTACACTGTAAACTGTGGGCTGTTCTGTAAACCCGCTGAAGGTGCAGAAGAATAAAATTAGTTAGAAAGGAAGAGAAAATGTTTATAAAAAATAAGCTTTTTAGAAGCGAGCAGGAGAAAATGACTATGTGCTAATTGGGTCTGTTCATATATCAAAAAACTATTATTAAATAGACTGCACATTTTCAGTGTCACACATGTAACAAAGTGATTCTCTACAATAAAAATCTTTTACTGCTAAAGTAGGTAGTAAAACTGTGAAAGCCACATTTCCCTGTTCATTAGTTACAACAGCTGTGAGTTAACATAATCTTGATCCCCTGTATAAAATCACAGCAGGGCCCTGAATGTCAGGTGAACAAGACCTCTTTCATTTGTTAAGTGGTGTTAATGCAGTACCGAAACAACACAGCGTAAATGTGTGAACTTGTAAGTAAAATGGTTCTGGGGGGCAATGACATGGACAAACCCTTTGGGCATGTTTCAGTGGGGTATACTACCTTTTTTTAGCAGTGTCGAAACTGTCCTTGTGACTTCTACCTGTGATATCAGATACATGAGGATAAGCCCATTCCCTGCTACATTTAAAGCTGATTTTATACAGAGACTGCGGTAAACTGCTGTTGTTGACCCTTGTTCAAGGAGGTGTGCTTCATTTATAGTAAACTCAAAAAGGCCATCAAACTGACCTACTGTTTTTAGAGGCATGATGGGAAAAAGAGAGAGAGCGAGAGAGAGAGAGCACAAACTACAGGAGAGAGAGAGCACAAAGTTAATGACATTCCATGGTGGCATATACATGTGAGGGGGGAGGAGAGCTCTGTGCATGATGGGAAGTCCCCCGGCAGTCTAGGCCTGTAGCAACATGACTAAGGGATGGTTCAGGGTCATTATAGGAGAAACATAATTTCACTTGCTAATTTCTGTCAGAACTGTGATTGGTTGTGAATATGGAAAAAATGAACTAGATCTATGCTATGATTTATGCTACTTCACTTGGCTTCTTCTTTCCCTTGTGTGATAATTAATATAGAAATTAGATGACACCGAACTGTAACATTTTTTACAGGAGGAAAGGCTTCAGTTAAATACAGGCTGTGTGGTTTAACCACTTGACTAAAGTGATAGATTGTTGCCCCAGTGTCATGAATTAATATTATTTCCAATCTTATTTTGAAATGCATACAATAGCCATTTCGGTCACGTTACTTCCAGTTTACCAATCTTCCACGTGCAGCTCAATAACTCTGTCCCAATCAGGGAAGTATATAGACAGGAGTTCAGGGCTGCACTAGTTGCCTGTTTGTCTGCGCTGTAACCCAGAGTTCAGTCGGCTTACCCGTTCATGTTTGTTTATGATCCTCTGCGACGTCTTGGATTACTGTTTTGCTTATTCCCTGGAACTTTGCCTGTATGGACTGATTACCTGATTTTTGACACATTGCTGGTTTGTCTCTGCCTTTTCCTGCCTGTGTGAACATTAAAGTTTACCTTACCTGCCTGAGGAGGCTGTGGATTTGGGTTCACCTATTAGCGATTCCTAACACTCAGGCTGCCAGTGCAACATGAGCTGGACTTGGTCCTCTACGCTAACTTTAACAAACCAATTTCCCAATTGTGTCTTTTAAAGGAGATGATAAAAGGTATAAATAAGACTTAAATTACTTTAACCACGACTTCTACGGCTCAGTGTGTGTGTGTGTGCATGAGATCATTGTCATGTTACAGCTGTGGTTATGGTTGAATGCGTTTGTCAACAGTAGCAGCCAGGCTGGACTCATCTGTCATACCTGTCCTGTCGTATTTTCTGTGAGTGATTATTTGAATTAAAAAAGTGTGTGTATGTGTATTTGTATGTACTTCTGCCTTTATAAGGATCAAAATGAAGATTTGGAAGATTATCCTAAAAAGCAACATCAGTTAAATCTGGGCCAGGTTTAGTGTTAAATCTCATAATAGGTTTAATTAATTGAAAGCTTCAGGGTTGACATGTTAAATTGCTTTGTTTCAGGGGAATTATAGTGTTTGATTCAAGGTTAATTTAACAGATTATGAAATAGGATTTGGCTCAAATAAATTTTAGTGACCCTCACAATGATAGAGGAACACGTGTGTGTGCGTCTATTATTACTCACATTGTGGGGACCATTAAAACTCTGCCTAATAAAACATTGAATTTTAGAGTGTCAGCTAACCTTAAGTTAAACTTAAGGATACAGTTACCTGTAGTTTAAGGTGTACCCTCATAATGTACCTGTAGAAAGAAAGACATGAATGTGTGTGTCCTTGTTTGTCTGCATCAAGGGGTGTGACTTTCAAAATAGGCTTTTCATTCATTTCATTCATTCAAACTCGGAAAGAGTTTTTGTTGCTTGCTTGCTTCATTTGCTCCACGTGTGTGTGTGTCACCTCACCACCCAAATACACACACAAACACATGCCCACACGGACACACACACACAATGGTTTTGACCTAACATTTGTTCTGACAGTGTAGTATGTATCACAGTGAAGAGACAGCTGTGCTCGAGCTGTAATTACACCTTGCACATGCTGAGCATCATCTTGTCTGGGTTTCTGTGGTTGAATTATAGGCATATATAGTACTTTTCAATGTACTTAAATACAGTATCTATTTTATGTTGTCTGAGGACAGCAAAGACAGGGTTTTACACTCCCCTGATATGTGACTGGAATGACATACTTAAATAACAACTAAACCAACCATGAAAGCTCATAATGAAGGTCATGGGATGTGGCTGAAAGCTCCAGAGCTGAAGAAAAAAAAAAAGAAACACTAAAACAATCATGACAATCCCAATCCACAAACAAAGCTTCTGTTATTCCACTAAATTCCACTTAATTTATGTATTAATGAAAATATAATAAGACAGGTATCTATTATGCATATTTTATCTCTAAACATTGTGACCAGGTAACATATGTCATTCTTGTAGGGGTCCCTTTTTTTACTGTTCAGCTTTTGTGAGTTGTTTTGAATGGAATCATCAGGATGCAGACTTTGACCTGACTGTTTCCCTGGATGCTGTAAAGATGTTATGAGAAATGTAATGATTCAGGAATTTAAGCCGAAGTGACTAAATCAGATTTACCAGAGCAACATCAGTTTTTTAACGCAGTGCTTCTCAGAGAGCTGCAGTCAAGATTCAGGTTAGCAACATGTAGGCCTACACACTGGGCAGAAAAACGGTTTTCATCAAGATGTTTAACACCACATCATGTCCTTCTTTGAAAATTAAATGTCATGATTTTAAACATGGTTTCAGTTCTTTAAAAGAAGAAATCTGTGCAATAATTTATCATAAAGCTGTGCATTGTTTCTCTAGAGGAATAAATAAAAGTCCAAAGTATTATAAAAGTAAAAGTATTGAAGTACATTTTTCACCCAACTGACTTTACACTGGGAAATGTAGTATACGCTTGCTTATTATCCACATTAGAGCAACACACTGCCAGGAGCTGGTTTTGTCAATCCTGCAGCTGGATGATAAAATAGTTTGTGTTGGAGACAGAGAAATTGTGCACACGTGTGCACATGTGCACATGTGTTCATTTGTTCATGGAATCACGCCATGCCTTTGATCAAGGTTAGGGTTTTTGGCAAGTGAAGAGCAGGCAAAAGAGAGGGAGGCAGGGAGGGGGAGACCATAGAGAAAGACAGAAAACACACAATTTGTCATTACTATTAACCAAAACTGATCATTGAACATATTGTCTGTATGTCTCTGCAGACGGATTGACTACAAACTGAAGCGGCAGGACAGCACCAAAATGCTGCTCATAAAAAGTGAACAGCTGCTGAGAATCGAGGAGCACGACTTTGCTATCAGACCAGGTTTTGGAGGTCAGACACACCCACACACACGTGGTCAGATACACAAAGGCACACATCATTTCATCTCTGATCCCTGATGATTTAATCCACTCACTTGCACATTGTCTAACAGAGAAAATCACTCGTCCCGTAATGATGATGCAGTGGATTGATGATGTGATGATGGGCACTGGGTCACCCAGACAAAAAAACACGAACACTGACCCAGATTACAACACTGGGTAGTGGCACAAGTGTCTTTGAGCATTAATGCATTGGAAATATTGTAAAACTGTTAGAGCTCCCTCAAATGTGATTGTGTCCCTGTGTGTGATTTGACAGTATAATGAGTACCTCTATGTGTGTGAGGGTGTGTGTGTGTGTGTGTGAGTTGGGGGGATTCATGTGCATTAATCTGGATTATATTCCAGGTCTGTAGCAGATGGAGGGGTGGGAAACAAACTAACGTCTGCAGTAACACAATCAAACACACAACAATGCATGCAGACAGCCACACATTTCATGCAAACACAGTGCACAATGATAAATTATCATGCTTTAAAATTATACTGTGTATCAGTTTCAGAAGAACAAATGTGAAACTACCTCATCTGACCCGCCACTGTTTGTTTTACTGTACCAGTCTGTGTGGGCCGACACCGACTGATTACAACAGGTGATATGTGCAAAGGAGTGAGACAATAGCTCAAATAGTCAGACTGAATTGGTTTGTTAACATTTCTGTGAAAATGTTAGCTCTGAATCACTTAGGATAAAAAATTAATTTGTACTGCTTGAGCATGTAATATGAATGTATTCTAGAAGTCGAGGTGCAGTAAATACAGCAACTCTGTATTTTTTCATCAAGAGAAGGTGGGAAGTCTTTTTTTTTTTTTTTCTAGATCAATGAATGTGCACCTGTAGTACATAGTGACCTGTGGTAGCTGTAGGTTGATGCAATGCAAGTCACAATCTTTTCCTAACTCTAACCAATTACCTTTAATGCCTAAACATAGCTGAGTTATTGCCATGCATACTCCAGGAACTCTCTATGTTACTGTAATGATGGCAATGAAGATCTATAGGATGATGACAACCTACTGAACCTTCAAGTACATAGGTAAAGACCTACTAAGGCATAACTAACTGATAAGAAGCCCAAACAAGCCATTCAGTAGCTGATAACATTCCAGTCAGGTCAGTTATTCAGCAAACAACATTCTCCATTAAATGAATTCATCTTGTTGCACTGATAAAATGCAAACTCTTTCACAAGAGCTCATTTAAAACATTATGCAAACCTCTGTTTTCTTTCTTTCAAACTTTCTAAACAACCTTAGCTTCTAAAAATTGCTTCCTGTCTAATATATCACTTCATACATTTTCATTGCAGATTTTCTTTTTGATGGAACTCTATGCATTGGCCCCCCAATGTGAATTAATAAGGTTGTTTCAACACAGCAGTTTACTGCCCTATAAACCCTGGTATTGGTACGAAACAGGATTCAAACTGTGATCTGCTGTAGTGCCTACAAATTACACTTCACAACAGAGAACACTCAGTACAAGTGCCATCACAACCAATGATCATAAACAATATCATCACCTAAAGTGAACCTCCACCACCCCCAGCTACCCTGCCACAGAGCAAATACTTTCTAAAAGTAAAACTCTACCACTTAACAGAGCAATTTTCCATTTTGCAAGATTTTTCTGCTTTTATAAGGTTTAAAAACTGATTTCACCACTGATTATTTGGGAACCTTTCAGGATCAGGTGCTATTTTACCATGGGGCACCTTAAACATGTAGTGTGTAAAATGTAAAAGATTTTGCAGCATCTAGTGGTGAGATTCTGCACCTCCCAAGCACTGCACACTGAGCCTTTAAGTTTCTAGTGACCACTGCCACACACACAGTCTGCTTGTTGCCACCATATCTCCCACTGTTTCTGTCTTCTCAGCCTATGTGGTTGATCAGCGTCTCTGTGGTCTTGCTTGTCATTCAGGGTGGGGTCAGTGAAAGCACCACTGTCTGCCCCATGGCCCTGTGGCATTTCCAGGCACTATAATTTTATGCAGGGGGAAATCTCAGATCTTTCTGCGTCAGATAAGCCTATAGCTCATGTGTGCGAGACCAAAAAAAGCCAAAGAATTGAAACCATACATCTTCAGTTGCCTCCAGGGTCTAGATTCCAGAAATACTTCATGTGACATTTCTTGTTAGTTCTTGCACATGTTCAGATCTTGTGGTATTTCTATATTGAGAGCAACCTTAGAAAGACATCTATAATCTTAATGAATCCCTACAACATTTACTATAAACTTTCACGTCATAGTTCTGCATCATGATACCAAATGCCTGTAACTGACTCACCAGCAGGACCTGGTTTCAGCTGGTCGCCTGCCAAATGCTGGTGTACGGCTCTCCACTGCGTCACACTGCCTTGCTGCAGTTTCAGGTAACCAACCTCAGATTTGATAAGCAGAGTCATTCCTCTCATAATAAACAGAAATAGAAAAAAAAAATAGTTTAGGATGGCGGATTTGTTTTTCACTGTTCTTGTTTGTCCTAGTATGTACACTTTAAGGCAGTTTGTGCCATTACTGTGAAAGTCTTCTCAGACAATGTAACAACAATAACCACATAGCATATAAAATGAATTGGATGTGTGCACATAAGGGTATGCATGTTACCCAGTCTGATCAGGTACTCCTGGTTATCTAATGATTGATTCAACCGCAGCACTGCACTGGGATAGAAACTGTTCTTTAATGTAACTGTGCAGACTTTTATTGTCTTATAACACTTCCCAGATGTCAGGAGGGTAAACAGATGGTGACCAGGATGCTCTTTAATGCAATGAGTATGATAAATGTTTTCCAAAGTGGGGAGGTGAGTACCAATGATTTTTCTGAGCTGTTTAAATCCTTTGAAGAGACTTTTTGTCTTCAGCTGCTGTTCCAAACAGTGATGGCATAAGAAAACACTTTTTTCCAGACCAGTCATAGATCTGTATGGTATGAAGGAGAAAATGAGGATGTAACTGTAAGTGTCTGTAACAGGACCCATCAGAACCTGCCACCTCTTTTATTTCTGTGGTTCTGGCTCTGGAAAATGATCTCCCATGTCTCCATTGCTTATCTTGCACAAAAAGCTCTGATTGGCTCAACTGTTTTTCCAGACAGCAGAGAGCAAGCACTATACCTAAATTTGAAATGTATAAAAGGATTCAGAGAATATACCTTAGATTATATAATAATATATCTTAGATTCTAAAACTATACAGCAAGTTTTACCAAAGCTGTGGTGTATAGCATATGCAATTTGAAGTAAATGTGATTTAACAATGGAAACCTCTGGATCGGTGTTTTAAAGTATTAGTAAAGGAAGTTTGCACATTTGTAGGCTGAAAGTATACACTTTCTTCAGTCTCCTATGACAGCCTTAATTACATTACAGTTTCAGCCCAAGCTGCCAGGGTTATTCATGGCTGAGATGAGTCAGTATGGATAACATAGAAGTCTGGTGACAATGTTCTCCAAAAGCCACCCACAGAATCGTCTCGTAATCCTTCTGTCCCTCTCACTTTCCCCCCTCCTTTGATTGGTGGTGATGGAGACTGGACAGAAACAGCCTACGACCTTAAAGCTGCATTACGCTGCTTATGTCTGCAATGAATTGATCCATCTGTAGCGTTGTGTTGAGGGATTAAAGGACTCATTCTAAAATACTAAGCACACACTTTGGGACAGAAAAACATGACCTTAAACCAAATGTTTTTAATGTAAATCTGCAGCATCTCACTAGCTGAGGATGTTATAGATTCACCTAAATACAAGTCCAAGCTGGATTTGATGACTAGTATTACAAAATTTGAAATACATAGGAATTCAAATAATGAACCTTTCCTGCCTTTCGGTAGCAAAATATCCTACTTGTAATGGCCAGTCGTTCAGAACATGTTCCGAATATGTAAAACAACTTCAACTTTGATTTTATTTATGGTGTGTTTCACAGCAGAGACTCAACACATGAGAAGTAAAATATGCTGTATGCCAAAATGATCAAAGATTTCGATAAGAATGATTAAAAAAACAACACAATCATTAAGACTGCAGAGACAGAAGAAGAAAAATTTGCTGAGCAAACACAAATTTAGGGTGGCATAGTGGAACAGTAGTTAGCCCTGTCACCTAAAAGCAAAAAGGTTCTAGGTTTAAATTCTGCTAAGGGCCTTTCTTTATGGTGTCTGCATGTTCTCTCTGTGTCTGAGTTTGTGGCTTTCTGTTACAGTTCAAAGACATGCAGGTTGGGCTTAGGTTAACTGGTGACTCTAAATTGCCCATAGGTGTGAATGAGAGTGTGAGTCTTTATGTCGGCCCAGCAAGAACTAACAACATTAAATTGTTAGCTGGTCTTTTTACTCTTCCTCTGTATTGTGTATGCACTTGCTATTGCTTATGCCTTTAGAGCTGATGCTTCTGGTTACTGTTTCCTGGTAAGTGAATCCACTTCCTATTGCAAGAGTGTTGTGCTGTATAGTTTGTCTACAGATTAGCAACAGACTAGCTTTAGTCTAACACACCTAAAAACTAACTAAACTTTCTAAACAATTCATTAACCGCTACATTCCAGTACTAGTCAAGTACCTTTCTATTTTGACCGGTATTTATTGCTATTTACAGACTTAGCGTTCATTAGCCTACCAGTTAGCTTAGCTAGCTAGTAACATGGCTTCTCCCTCTCTCTCTCTCTTTCCTGCTTGGTGTCACATGTATAGTTATTCCTCTGCCTCCTTTAGTGATAATGATACTTGTATCCGACGGAAACATATTCCTAAGCAGAAGCCATTACCACAGGCCTTTAAGACTGGAGTAATCAAACCCTTACTCAAAAAGCCTAGTCTTGATCCAGGAGTCTTGGCTAATTATAGACCAAAATCCAACCTGCCATTTACGTCGAAAATGCTGTTGCTAAGCAGCTATCAGACCACTTACATAGAAATGAACTATTTGAAGATTTTAAATCAGAATTTAGAGCACATCATAGTACAGAAACAGCACTGCTGAAAGTTACCAACGAGCTTCTCTTAGCCTCCGATAATGGACTTGTTTCTATACTTGTCCTCCTAGACCTTAGTGCTGCATTTGACACCATCAACCACAGCATCTTATTACAGAGACTGGAGCATGTGACTGGTATCAGAGGAACAGCATTAAAATGGTTCCAATCCTATTTATCAGACAGATTCCAGTTTGTTCATGTCTATGATGAACCTTCCACGCGCACAAAAGTTAGGTATGGAGTTCCACAAGGTTCTGTGCTAGGACTGATTCTGTTCACCTTGTACATGCTTCCTTTAAGCTATGTCATTAGGAAGCACTCTATTAATTACCACTGCTATGCAGATGACACAAACCAGTTAACCAGACTTCAAGCATGTTGACATAAAGGCCTGGATGACCAGTAACCTACTTTTAAATTCAGAGAAAACAGAAGTCATTATATTTGGGCCTAAACACCTCAGAAATAGCTTACACTATCTGACACTCTCTGTACTTTGAAGGCTAGACTTAAAACCTTCCTTTAAAACCTTCTTTTGACAAAGCGTTTAGTTAGGGCTGGCTTCAGGTAACCCTGAACCATATCTTGGTTATGCTGCTATAGGCCTAGACTGCCCGACTGTCGCCAAGTACTTGCTCACAAGGGATTTGTTAGGTTTTTTTTGTTTTTTGTATAAGTGCCTTGAGATGATTGTATTGTGATTTGGTGATTTGGGGATTCTGTGATTTTTACAAATAAAACTGAATTGAATTTAATTAGTTTCTGCAGTTTCTGCTGCATGCTTGAGAATAGGGCACAAACAAGTGTCACACAGGGATTGTTTACAGTTACACAGAATCGAGAAGGACAGTCACTTTGTCATGCTTTGTTTTAGTTAATCACGTTAATTAATAATTCATTTATTATAATATGATATCTGGGATGCTGTTTCAACCTATTTCTGAGAATTTGTCCATTTTTCTACCTTAAATGTTTTGTTAAATCTGGATTTAAATCCATCAATGATATAACAATCACTTCTAAAATTTGGACTTACACTGAGTCTGTGCATCAAGTGAGAGAGTTTAACTTCACATGTATGTCTATGAAATTCTTTCTTCAAGCATTGTACATACTCCAGCTGCTGTCCCATCAACATTCAAGTGCAATTAACATATTTTAGTTTCAGGTTTGCATAACAAAACAAAAACACAAGGACATTTTCTAGTATGTGTGTGGTTTTCTTGTGATCCTTCAGAATATAAACAGGAATGTGACCTGGTAAACCACATCCCAACAGAAGTCACAAAAAGCCCAGACAGTGTGTGTGCCTGAGTGAGACAGTCTATGTGAGTGTGTGTACTTGTAACTCTGTATTTGGGAGGACTATGTTGAGCATAATTCTACCAGAGTAAGGACATTGTAGGAAAGTGGGGACATTTTGGCCAGTCTTCACTTTTCATACAGGCTTAACATTTGGTTTTAGGGCTTTAACATTAGAATTAGTTAGGTTAGGGAAGGTTTGAGGTTAGGCGTTTAATTGTGATTGTTAAGGGTTAGGGTAATGCAATATGTATATGAGTGGCTTCACAAAGATAGAAGTACCAAAGTTGTTGTGTTTTGGTACAGGGCCCAAGTGCAGACAACAAGGTTTTTATTGAAAGACGAAAAAAGGAAAAACTTGACTCAGGCAGGCTTGGACAGAAACAGGCACAAAACAAAACTCCAGCACCTGGCAAACTCAAAACATGGCCCGTCAGGCTAATAGAGACCTGGGGCCGCACTGGAGGACGACCACTCAGGTAAATGTGGATCCAGGGCTGATCTGGTGGTCGGCCCCACTGCAAGCAGAAACATGGGCTGTGGTAGCGTTGGCAGGACTGGCCAATCATTAGGGCGAAGCTCAGGACCAGGAGAGGCAGTGGTGTCAACACAGCCGGCCAACCCGCTGGGATGAAGCTCAGGATCTGAAAGGACAGTGGTGTCAGCAGGACCGGCCGACCTACCTGGATGAAGCTCATGACCAGAAAAGGCAGTGGCGTAGGCAGGACAGGCCGACCCACCAGAACAAAAGTCAGGATCTGGATGTGATCAGGATGTGAACATTTCCAGTCTCGTTAGCAGTCCACTGGGAAGACCAAATCTGGGAAGCAGGGACAGAATTTGAATCTCCGGCAGAGCCTCAGCGGGGACACCCTCTTTGGCACACTTAGGTCTTGGAAGCTGCGGCGGATTCTTCCGGGGATGCCATCGTTGACACACTGAGTACCGGGAAGCTGGGGTGGAACCTCAGCAGGGACGCCACCGTTGGCACACTGAGGCAGTGGATGTGATGCAGTGTTAGTTTAGATTTGTTTAGATATGTGTTCCAATAGGTAGTAGGATCTTGATGATGCTGTGCAGTCAACGACAGTGTAGACAGTATATTTTTCAGGCCAAGGAGGAAGACCTACAGAATTGGACACTGTTCACACAGGCCAGTTACAAGCTGCCAAAACATATCAGGGTAACTAAGAAGAGCAACACTGTGAAGGTAAGACCCAGCTTCTCAGCCAAGGTCTCTGTGTCTGTTTGACGAGGCCTGCAGCACATTATCAACTACAGGACACCATTTCCCTACCCTGAGGAAAACCTTAGATCAGCAGATGTCCTGAGTAATTTCTACTGCAGGTTTGAGAAATGTCCCTTCACACCTCTCACCCATGTGAATGGACTGCCTGCACAGCCCACCACCCTTCCACCCATACCCTCTGCCTGCTCTAAAGATCTGTGAAGATGATGTACAACAGCTCTTTCAGAGAAAAAAGATTAGGGGGCTCCAGGTCCTGAGGGTGTGCCCCCTCCTGCCTGAGAGTCTGTGCTGACGACCTGGATCTTCCCACGGATCTTCAACCAATCTACCGGTCAATGGACAACGTTATTTAAATTTTATTAAAATTACAAAACAATTTTTGTGATTTTTGTTTTGTGGACTTTCATTTTACACGTATGGTTCTTCTTTGTATTATTTTTGTTGTTGTTATTGTTGAATTGAATCCTGGAGTCTTCTGTTGCTTCCATTTATGTTATGATGCATTTAATTCAGGTCTGTTTTAAAGGTTCAGGGTTGGTTATTCTTTTCAGAAGCATTTTTTTTCTCATTTTTATTCCATTTCTTAAATTTCTCTTTTCATCCCGATGACCATGAATAAAGGCAACATAAAGAAAATAATCTTTTGCAGCAGCAGGAATGAAAAAGCCTGACCAATCATTTTATTTGTCCCAAAAAAAAAAAAAAAAAAACATTGTATGGCGTACTTGCCTGTCAACCTACTTCGTACTTATGCACACTCTGCCCTTACACTCAATGCACTAGCTGAGAGTCTTTCACAAGCCTTGACAGGCAAACTATGTTTTTATAGCTCCAGCTGGGGCAGAGAACATTGCCAAGGCAACTTTTGTTCACAAACAGAATCTGTATTTGAGCGATTCAGATGTATAATACAACATGTAATTACAGTGTAGGCATATTTGTTATATACCTGCATTTTATTATCATCTAATTTTTAGAATCATTTATATAAATGGACTTTATTGTAATTTCCCTCTTAATTAGTGCTTAGTATTACTTGATAATGTTTGACTTGCATTGATGTGAGAGGTCACTGCTAAGCTTGCAGTTTATAGGTTGTTGGGGATGATATCGGCTGGGGCACTAGTGTGTAAATCAGGGTCATTATGTGTGTGTATAACTTATCTTTCAACATATTTAAATGATTATATTTCAGTGTGTAGATGGGGGTGACTGTATATAGTCATTTCAGTTATGTTCAAACAACAATTATGATGTCACTTAGCTGTTTAAACAAATGTAGCCATTTAATCATAGACATCTGGACATCTTTTCAGTGCAATTTAAAGTGGTCAGATCTGGTTTAGCAGCACTTCTACATTCAAGTCCACAGAACATACAACAGGTGTTACAGATGGGAAAGTTTTAGGTTTAAGACAATGGTAAAATTATTGCTGGTGTTTGTGGTTGAATGAGGAATGAGATTTTAGTCTGCAGGTGCGCTTAGTGTGCTGGATAACTCCTAAAAGGAGCTGAGATTTTTAGAAAACAACAGGACCACCAAACATTACATTACAACACTGGCATAGACAAACATCCTGAAAATGTTCCTCCCAATATTTCAGGGCATGGTTGCTTTGTGGAGGCAGAGCAGAAAACAGAGAAGGCTCAAATGTGATTAGACATCTTTTTCTGGTGGGATTTGAACTGTTCAGTTATTTCTGCTCTGTTTGAGTCTAAAAATCAGGTTGTCCAAGTTTATTGGTTAAACAAGCTTAATCTGCTAATCAAGTGGGGGAGTGATGAAGACAGATGTTGAGGTGAGCTGATGGTGAGGACAAAGGATGTTCTTTGATCAAAATGAGGTTTGAAGGCCAATACAGATAATGGGATTGAAGCTACTGAAAGCTGATCATTGAAATCCTGACATTGACATTTGGCCCAACTTCATTCTATAAATTTAACTACACACACACTAAAACTCATCAATAAAATAAAATGGACTTTTATGGTGTTTTTTGGAAACCAGATTTTTCGGCAGTACGTCACCATCAGTCGTATGAGAATATTTTTGACTGAATGTTTTTACTGTTCTCATGCTCAGTATGCTCTCTATGCTATACAAAGTCAAGGCAAAAACTCTGCATTGATTTATACCTTTAAAGTTAGAGTCATTGATGTTAAAACAAATGGGTTTCTTTGGTTTTCCAGGTGCAGCCATCCCTGTAGGCATTGATGTGCAGGTGGAGAGTATTGACAGCATCTCAGAGGTCAACATGGTGAGAACTCCTGTGTATTTCAGTGGCAGACAATACAAACAAACCTGAAGTTGATTTTTCGTTCAAAAAGCTGGTGCTGTACAGTATATTTATATTTCTAAATGCCATACATCTGTAAACATATATGATGATATGTGATTAATAGATTTAATTAATAGACCACAGCTAACAGTGAGTGAGAGGTGGGGTACATCCTGGACAGATCACCAGTCTATCACAGGGCTGACACACAGAGTCAGACAAAAACTTGCATTCACACCTACAGGCAAACGTGCGTTGCATGAATAAGATGCCAACTATGAAATAACTGCGATATAAATGTACAAAATAAACAAACACAAGATGTTTAGGTACTGGGTTGATTATGGTTTAATATACGAATAAATAACTATAGGTAAGGAGGTAAAATGTGATTGGATTTTCACATTTAAATCTTCAATTATTAAAGTGATCAAAAAATATTTAATAATATATTTTTCTATCTTAAAGTAAATCTGGGTTTAAACAATTTTTTAAAATGAAATCTTGAACTTTTGAAAGGTTTGATTTCTGCCCTGGTTGGCTTTTTTCCACATGTTATGAGCACTACAAAGGTCATAAAAGGAATAAAATGTTACTGAAAGCTTGTCCTCTTTCATAGAGACATAAGTTAAATGAGGGTTTTTACTTTAAATCAGTTCCTACCCATTTCCTTCATTTGGTTTCTGGACCCCTCTGTTGCTCTGCCTTCAATTCAGCTGGCTACTTTTTATTTCATAAATACTTTACCAGAACAGAAGTGATGAAAATTTGCAATTAGTCTGTTTTATCCTCTGCAGATTGCAGAACAACACACATCTCATCCATTTGACACTAGAAACGTAAACCATCTTAGAGTACGATACTCCCAAAATAAGAATGACACTGTGTTACAGACACACTTGAAGAATTTGAAACCAGTTTTAGTTACTTGTATTGCAAAGCAGAATCATTTCACAATCATTTGAATATATTACACTGACAAACAATATATAATTAAGGATTTTATCATAAATAATTATCTTTATGCATTTAACTCCAGTTAAACAGAATAGATACTGTTTAATTTGTGTCTTTGTCCTTCAGGACTTCACCATGACTCTGTACCTGCGTCACTACTGGAAAGATGAGCGGCTGTCGTTTCCATCCCGTAACAACCAGAGCAGGACATTTGACTCTCGACTGGTGAAAAAGATCTGGGTTCCAGACGTCTTCTTTGTCCACTCCAAACGCTCCTTCATCCACGACACCACCATGGACAACATCATGCTGCGGGTATTTCCCGACGGAAACATCCTCTACAGCGTCAGGTATAGGGCAGGATTGGTATGGGTGGGAAGGGAAGATACTAGGGGTTTGTGCATACAAACACACAGGCTTAATATTACCCAACTCTTGTTTTATGGTTTCAGAGTTGTGCACATTTTTCAAATTTGCCCACCATTTTAACCAGCTGGTTGCTAACCTTTCCTTTTAGTGTTATCATAACCTAACTGTGAGGCAGTGGCAAAAGAAAGGAAATACACACCATTGTTTCAGGAAGATACAGAGCATCTTGATTTACATGATCTATGCATGACTAGCTAAATGTGTGAAATGGCAGTAGACCAGTAGCATTAACAGATAGATAATTTGCCTCTTTTAACAAGACCTCTTTCATTTGTTAAGTGGTGTCAGTCATTTTATTTTATGGACCATACAGTATATAACTCAATTAGTAGACCAGTAAAGCTGCAGCACAATAGCACATAAATAACAAAGAACAAATAACAAAGATGTAAAAGAAGTATAAATGAACAACCTGAAATATGTGATATTTCACCTCTGTCAGTCCACTGAGGTAATATGAAAGAAGGTTAAGTTGTTTCCTGCTATACAAACCATTTAAAAATCAAATGTTTTGGCAGTACAGCACCTGAGCAGTGGTGAACAGTGCTTATCTGTTTGCCAAGTAGGTCCAGCTGCATTGTTTTCCAGACAATGGAAAACACAGAACAATGGTCTTATGATGCACAGTACCAGGAACAGGTTGTGATAACAAAAGTGAGGAAAAGTGTGATATTTTGTTATAAATTTGGAGAAATGCAGGAGAATTTTGACCGTGGGAGGAAACAAAGTGAGAATGGTGAAAAACGTGAGTCTCCTGGGATAATCAGGAGGGTTGGCAATGGTGGTGTAATGTGGTCTAGTGGAAAATGAAGGCAAGAGCAACTAAACTGAACTTAATCAAACATAGCATGTGGTAGAGAGGAAGACCCAGTATGCCGTGAAACCCACCAGAAATGAAGATGGCTCAACCCTAATGCATTCACGATTGACTGGCCTGGTGCACCTAATTACAGCAATATGTTCTCTGCCGCCCAGGACATGAAAGGAAATGTAAATCACAACCAACCATCCCATGGCAAGATGCAAAGCTACAGGCCATGGTAGAGTCAGAAGACGTACACCCCACCAAACTCCCACCCTCGCCTTAAAAAGAAGGTCCCTACAGGGTACCCCAGAACCAAATCAGCAATAAGATTAATACCTAAAAGCATTAAAGAAACACCTGTAGACTTGGCAAATTTGACATTGTAACATTCCATAGTCAGATAGCCTGTACATCCACCTCAACAATAACCCAGCACGTCGTGTTCCCCATCAGATGGTACCATATGAATCAGTTTTACTAAATATAGTAAAAGGAAAAACAACCAGAATCTGAGACAGTGTGAAGTTTTATTAACAGGCCGATTTGAGAATGTATCCACCATCACACAATAAAGCCAAAGTCTTCAGCTTTTTCAGAGAGAAAGGATTCAGAGTCATTTTCACATTGGACTTGAACACCCCAAAGGCATGAACAGAATGTTTTATTTGTTGACAACGCCTACCAAAATGAATGCAGCAACTTGGCTTTTTAACTCTGGTCAAAGAATGCCTCAAAATGCAGTTGTAAAATTTCCTGACACCAGAGTGTCCACATGTGCATACTTTAGAATAGACACCCTAAATTCAGAAGCAAAACATTCTGAAAAATAGGACACTCATGGAAACTCTGATCACGTGTTACTCATTATATCCAGTATATATCCTCTCAGTTTGTTTTTAACCAATAACCCTAATGTGTCACAGCAATCTGTACAGAAAACATCTGATTAGTTTTCCTCACTCTTGTTGTCAGATACTACTGTTCTGGAGGAAGCAACAGCAGAAGGAACATCAGCCTTCAAGCACAGTATAATCAAAAATAAGTGTGACTCTTCATAAACAGCTCTACTTGGCTCTCGGACAGGTGAACACAGCATTATGAAGAGATGTTGCATCGTATTCAGCACCTTTACCAGGATAAGAAGTGCAGGATAAAAGTTACGAGTGTTGCTGTCAATTAGAAAATGTCTGAGTAAAGAGTCCATGGCACCAGCCTCTCAGAATAATGTGACTGGGATCAATGATCACTGCACAGGACAAAGGGGAAAAAAACTGTGAAATAAAAAGCTGGTAAGATTAATGACAGCATGCTTTCTCTAGACAGAGCTGGATTTTTGCTTTTATGAAGATTCCTAAGCATCTACAATGACCTATGCAGAAAAATTTGTTTTGAAAACTGAATTCCTGTATATATATATATATATATATATATATATATATATAGGTATTATATTGTCTCCTCCTTTGAATGTCACTAACCTTGTGCTCTCTCTCTCTCTCTCTCTCCTTCTCCCTCTGTACCTTCTGCAGGTGTCCCTGGTCCTGCAGCTGTATATTGCTGATGTGCAGTTACTGGTCCCACCAACCTGCAGTGTCAATTAGTTGTTTATTGTTGTTGTTCTTTTCTCTCTCTTCTATCCACTCACCCCAACCGGTTGAGGCAGATGGCCGCCCAGACTGAGCCTGGTTCTACTGGAGGTTTTTTCTTCTGTTAAAGGGAAAGACGGAAGACCGCTGTCACCAAGTGCTGCTCATAAGGGATTTGTTGGGTTTTTAGTTTTTGTAAAGTGCCTTGAGATGATTTCTACTGTGATTTGGCACTATACAAATAAAATTGAATTGAATTGAATTGTATATTTGTAAATCCAAGTTCGAGGCACCAGTGACTGATTGTAGTGATTCATTTTCACATCACAGGGGTGGCATTGATTTCTTTACCAGTGTCCTTCAGTCTGTTCACATCCATTCAAATTTTATAACATCTGCGACTTTCAATAATTGCTTCATGGTATATTCATCTGTAAAATCTCAGATGGAGTTTTAAGGAAATCAACAATGTCACTCATCTACAAACAAATTTCCCTACACACCAAGTAAATGCATAGAGCCCAGCATCAGTTCTTATAAGGACATTTGTTCCTTCTAATCAGCTACCTATCCCAGACTTCAGTCTTCATGCAGCTCTATGGTAGGTATTATGGACCACCTCATACAGCAATTAAAATCTTCACTGAACCTACAATCATGGTCTTGAGAATAGCACAAACAAAAAGAGTAAACAGTCATCAAAGTAAAATTTAAAACTTCAAAAAACGTACTTAAAGAAAACTAAAACAAATTCAATATATTTGTATAGCGCTAAATCACAATACAATCATCTCAAGGCACTTTACAAAAAAAAAAAAAAAAAAACCCCAACAAATCCCTTATGAACAAGCACTTGGCGACAGTAAAGAGGACAAACTCCCTTTAACAGAAGAAACAACCTCCAGCAGAACCGGGCTCAGGTTGGGCGGTGTCGTAGAAATTTCTTTTTGGCAATTCTCAAAAAAAAAAACCAAACAAAACAAAACAAGTGTGATGAATCATCTCATGTTTAATTACGTGCGCATGGAGAGAAGTCTTACAGAATTCTCTGTCCTTTTCCTCAACATTCAGGTTTGTATAGCTTGACAAAAAGGGGTGGATTGATATTGGAAATGATCCCACGTTTGTTCAGGTGTCCTCTATCTTCAGGCATTTGCCAGCACTAAAACAAATTGTTGGCGGTTATTTGCAGGCCTCTAAAACACTAAAACCATGCATTCTTTAGCCCAACAAATTTAAGTGACCCTTTGACCACCTTTTCCATGCTGTGTAAAACAACCATAGCAGCCATCTGCCTCGACCGGTTGGGGTGAGTGGATAGAGCAGAGAGAAAATCACAACAACAATAAACAACAAATTGACACTGCAGGTTGGTGGGACCAGTAACTGCACATCAGCGATATACAGCTCCAGGACCAGGGACACCTGCAGAAGGTACAGAGAGAGAGGGAGAGAGCACAAGGTTAGTGACATTCAATGGTGGAATATACGGGAGGGGGGAAGAGAGGAAGAGAGGGGAGGGGAGCTTTGACACTTTGTCAAAGAGGAAGGTTTTAAGTCTAGTCTTAAAAGTACAGAGAGTGTCTGCCTCCTGAACCCAGGCTGGGAGCTGGTTCCACAGGAGATGAGCTTGATAGCTAAAGGCTCTGCCTCCCATTCTGCTTTTGGAGACTCTGGGAACCACAAGTAGACCTGCACTCTGAGAGCGAAGTGGTCTATTGGCATAATATGGTCCTATGAGGTCTTTAAGGCATGAAGGAGCTTGATCATGAAAGGATTTGTATGTGAAAAGAAGGATTTTAAATTCTATTCTGTATTTTACAGGGAGCCAATGAAGAGAAGCTAATATAGGAGAAATATCTCTCTTGCTAGTTCCTGTCAGTATTCTGGATTAACTGGAGGCTTTTTATGGAGATACTGAGACATCCAGATAGTAATGAGATACAGTAATCTAGCCTTGAAGTAACAAATGCACGGACTAGTTTTTCTGCATCATTTTGAGACAGGATGTTCCTTATTTTGGCAATGTTGTGCAAGTGAAAGAAGGCAGTTCTAGGGATTTGTTTTATATGTGAGTTAAAGGACATGTCCTGGTCAAAAATAACTCCAGGTTTTTCACAGTAGTGCTGGAGGCCAGGGCTATGCCATCTAGAGTAGCTATAATTTTAGAAAAGTTATTTCAGAGGTGTTTAGGCCCAAATACAATGACTTCTCTTTTCTCAGAATTTAAAAGTAGAAAGTTACTGGTCATCCAGGCCTTTATGTCAGTTAGACACGCTTGAAGTCTGGCTAACTGGTTTGTGTTATCAGGTTTCATAGATAGATACAGCTGAGTGTCATCTGCATAGCAGTGGTAATTAATAGAGTGCTTCCTAATGACATAGCCTAAAGGAGGCATGTACAAGGTGAACAGAATCGGTCCTAGCACAGAACTTTGTGGAACTCCATACCTAACTTTTGTGCGCATGGAAGGTTCATCATGGACATGAACAAACTGGAATCTGTCCGATAAATAGGTTTGGAACCATTTTAATGCTGTTCCTCTGATACCGGTCACACGCTCCAATCTCTGTAATAAGATGCTGTGGTTGATGGTGTCAAATGCAGCACTAAGGTCTAGGAGGACAAGTATAGAAACAAGTCCATTATCTGAGGCTAAGAGAAGATCGTTGGTGACTTTTAACAGAGCTGTTTCTGTACTATGATGTGCTCTAAATCCTGATTGAAAATCTTCAAATAGTTCATTACTGTGTAAGTGGTCTGATAGCTGCTTAGCAACAGCTTTTTCAAGGATTTTAGACATAAATGGTAGGTTGGATATTGGTCTATAATTAGCCAAGACTCCTGGATCAAGACTAGGCTTTTTGAGTAAGAGTTTGATTACTGCAAAGGCCTCAGGTATGTAGCCTGTTACTAGAGATAAATTTACCAAGTCTAAAGATAAAGATGAATTAATTAATGGCAGGGTGTCTTTAAGTAGTCTAGTCAGGATGGGGTCTAAGAGACACGTTGATGATTTAGATGAAGCACCTACTGATGTGAATTCAGAGAGATCTATGGGAGAGAAGCAGTCTAAACATAACTGAGGTCTTACAGATGATTCAAGAGCTACTGTAGTAGAAGATTAATTTATTGCAGCTATAGGAAGCATCTGCTGAATTTTATCTCTAATAGTTGTGATTTTATTTGTAAAGAAACTCATAAATTCATCACTGCTGAGAGCTAAGGGAACACTGGGCTCAACAGAGCTGTGACTTTTTGTCAGCCTGGCTACAGTGCTGAAAAGAAACCTGGGATTGTTCTTATTTTCCTCTATTAGTGATGAATAGTATGCAGTTATGGCTTCATGGAGAGCTTTTTTTTATATGTTAATAAACTGTTTTTCCAGGCTAGATAAAATTCCTCTAAATTTGTGGAATGCCACTTCCTTTCCAGCCTTCGTGATGCCTGCTTTTAGGTACGAACATGTAAATTATACCACGGGGCTAATCTCCTCTGATTCACTAACTTCTTTTTCAGAGGGGCTACAGAATCAAGCGTTTCACACAGTGAGGCTACAGCGCTGTCAACAATATGATCAATTTGGTAGGGAGTGGGATTGAGGCAGCTGCCCTCCACTGTGTTGGCACATGGCATAGATGTAAACAAAGATGGAATCATTTTCTTAAATTTATTAACAGCGTTGTCGGATAAACATCTGCTGTAGTGGAATTTTCTTCCAAACGCTGCATGATCCATCATTTTAAATTCAAAGGTTATTAAACAATGATCTGACAAAATAGGATTTTGGGGAAAAACTATTAAATGTTCAATTTTGATGCCATAGGTCAGAACAAGATCAAGGGTGTGATTGAAACAGTGGGTGGGTTTATTAACGTTTTGAGTGAAACCAATTGAATCTAATATTGAATTAAATGCAATGCTGAGGCTGTTATTTTCAACATCTACATGAATGTTAAAATCTCCCACTATAATGACTTTACCTGAACTAAGCACTAAATCAGACAGGAAGTCTGGATATTCAGTTAAAAACTCTTGAGTAAGGGACAGGTGGATGGTACACAATGACAAGTAGAACTTTGAAAGTAAAACTTTGTGTTTTCCAGTTTGGATGTGAGAAGCTAAGAGTGAGGCTCATGAGTCTCAGTGCTGTGAGTGGGCCTAAAGCCTGACTGAAGATCATCAAAGCAGTTGTTTAGCAGGAGAAAGTCAGTAAGTTGTTGGTAAACAACTTTTTCAAGTATTTTGCCTAAAAACAGCAGGTTTGATATGGGCCGGTAGTTGTTCAGTACCGTACCATCAAGACTGCTCTTCTTCAGGAGAGGCTTGGTGACAGCAATTTTCAGGGCACTTGGAAATGTTCCTGACTGTAATGAGTTATTAACTAATTGAGTGAGTTGTGGTACTGTTAGTACTGATTTCAGAAATCTAGAGGGTAAAACATCAAGGCAACAGGTGGATGGACTCAGACTGGAGATGGTCTCTTCAACTGTTTTGTCATTTACAGGTGTAAAGTGTGTCAGTTCTACCAAGTGTCTCCTGGATGGCTGCAGAGTTGGTATCTGCCTTGTGCAATGTATTGCTTGCTTAATCCCCTGTTTAATACCCTGAATCTTCTTATTAAAGAATAATGCAAATTCATTACATTTAGAAGCTGAAATTAGTTCCAATGGCAATGGAGACGGAGGGTTTGTTAATCTACTCATTGTAGCAAACAGGACACGTGACTTGTTACTGCTGTTGTTGATGATTTCAGAAAAATACATTTCTCTCTTTCTACATAGAGTTTCATTGAACATTGTAATGTTGTTTAGTGCAAAATGAAGACGACTAAACTAAACCAAACAAACCCAACATATGGTGTGAGGGCAGAGCCAGGGATGATGTAAGAGCCAACAGGAATGGGGGTGGAATAAGCATAATGCATTCTGAGTGGACTATCCAGGTGCACCCAATTACAGTAATGCAATCCCTGCCTTCCAGGAACTGAAGGAAATGTACAAAACAAGCAACAGCATCCAGACCGAGACACAAACCAGCCATGGCAGAGAGAGCTGGCTGTTACAGGGATTGTGTGCAGTTGGTTTTTATTAATTATTGCTAATGGAAATTAATTTGGGTGAGAGGTGAACAGATTACCAGTCTATCACAGTGCTGATGCATAGAGGCAGACAAACACTCACATTCACACCTACGGGCAATTTAGGGTCACCGATTAACCTAACCCTAAACTGCATGTGTTTTGACTGTGGGAGGAAGAACAGTGTTACACACTGCCTCACTGTGCCACACACTGGGATCCATTGTTAAATAAATTATTGATCATAGGAGCAGGAAACCACACCCTTCTAAAATGCCAAGTCCTTTGCCTGGAGACATATTTTCAAACAAACTGTATTTCAATAGTTGCCAATAAAGGCAACTGAAATTGAGAAGACAAGAAAATGACAGAGAGCAGGAAAGAAGACGTTAAATACGGAGGTTAAAGGTTTGTTGAGAACGTAATAAATGTAATCTCTTGTCTGTGTTTCAGGGTCACTGTTACAGCCCTCTGCTCGATGGACTTCAGCAGCTTCCCTCTAGACACACAGAACTGCTCACTGGAGTTGGAGAGCTGTGAGACACATACACCATATTAACAAATTAACGTTCTTTATAGTGTAGCAAATGCAGTAACAAATAATGAGGTAGACAAGTGATTAAAACCCACTAATGAATCTCCATTCAGTTATCACCACCTCTATCTCTCCATCTGTCTCTCTGTGTAGATGCATATAATGAGAACGACCTCATGCTATACTGGAAAAATGGGAATGACTCTCTGAGGACAGATGAAATCGTCTTGTCTCAGTTCTTCATTGAGCATTTTCAGGCTTCCAGTGGTTTGGGTTTCTACAGCAGCACTGGTATGTATGTTATTGTAGTGTCAGAATTTTCCCGGGGTATGAATAATTTCGGGCTTGACTGTAGGTGCATACATAAATCAAATCATCTCAAAGCAGCTCAGCTGTCACATGTGGTTCCACTAGCGACAGGGTTAATAACGAGGGGGAAAAAATATTTTTAGTCTGACTCTGTTGTCCAGTGGACTCCTTGCATTGTCAAAGATAATCAAAGGAAACACTTCTCGAACTAAATACCTAATACTGAGAGAAGATATCAGGACGAGTAGATGAGGACTCTCTAGGGTTTACACTCACTAATACATCATTATTCTGCTCACTGCTGCTTATTTTGTGACTGTAGCTCACAATGCTGTGTACGTCTGAGTAACCATGCGACAGGCATACTGACTTTTACGTACTAAAAATACACACAGCTTGCTTTTATTACAAATTACATAATTACATAAACCAAAGCTAGAGCAACTGTAAGGTTAAGTAGGATATACTGTATGTGAGCTTCCACCACTGTTATAGACAATACAATTTGTGCCCAAATTTTGTGTTTGTCCTTTTTCTCTTTGACAATGACCCCAATTCACAAGTAGCTCCATAGAGAAATGATTTTTCCCAGTGTGGTGTGAAAAGAACCGACCAACATTTTCTTAGGATGAACAAAAACACTGACTATGATCCAGACCTTGTTATCCAGCATCAGTGCTGGACCTCACTTATCAAACATCTAGTGGAAAGACTGAAACTAGAGGAGTGGAGTAATATCTATGATTTTTGAATGAGATGCTCAAAATCAGCATCTCCATGTCTCTCTTTGTAAGGTTGGTACAGTCGTCTCTTCATTAACTTCATCCTGCGGAGGCACATCTTCTTCTTCATGCTGCAGACATACTTTCCCACCATGTTAATGGTTGTACTCTCTTGGGTGTCCTTCTGGATCGATAGGAGGGCTGTTCCAGCACGAGTCTCTCTGGGTATGTTAATCTGATCTTAACCGTACCTAGTACAGACTGAACTCTAACTTAACATTAAGTGGGGCCAGTGGCCTTAAAAACAGCAGCAGTACAAACCTTGCTACTAATCACTGAATTAGGAATTTACACTCCATGGATGCAAATTTTTTGCAGGTGATACTGTACTAATTATTATTATTAAAAAAATATTCCTGTTCTTTAAATTCTGATGTAAATGATATTTATAAGCGATACAGTAATTGTAAAACCTCCACTGTGTTATAAAGGAACCAACATGCAGATCTCCAAATGTCGGTTTATGTTTTGTGTTAAAACAAATGTGCTATTATATAAAGACACACCTCTGCTTTCTCTTCCTACAGGTATAACCACAGTGCTCACAATGTCCACAATCATCACAGGAGTGTCCTCCTCCATGCCTCAGGTAATAGCTGTGTTTATGTGGGATACACAGACCTCTGTGCAAGTCAGTGTGTGTTGACGTCAGCTCTCAAACTCCCAAAGCAACCTCTGATAGCTTCTGGAATATCACTGACTTTTATATGAAAAAGAAAACCTCAGATTATATATGAGTTTATGCATGTGTCTATTTTGTTGTCCAGGTATCATATGTGAAAGCAGTAGACATCTACCTGTGGACAAGCTTTCTGTTTGTCTTTCTGTCTGTGATTGAGTATGCGGCGGTGAACTACTGCACTACACTGGAGGAGATGAGGAAGATGAAGAGGGGGAAGGTCAGCACAGGGGACAAAGGGGATTATGACACCACATAAACACAAAAACAAAACAGGGACAGAACAAGAGGAAATTCAGATTTTATTTCATGTCTCACTCTAGTGGTGAAACATAGACATTACATGAGAGCACACACCAAAAACTGTCACCAAGAAGATGAGTCTGGGAATATTTTTTGGTCATTGGCATTCCAGTACAGGCCAGAGGCCAGACACTGTAGAGGGCACTGTTTCCTGCCGTTTCAGTGGTTCATGAGCCACAAAAACTGGTCTGCTCCACATGTGCAATTAGTGGTCTGCAATGCAGAGGATGGAATCATGGTTGGAAAAAAAACCAAAAAACATCACTCTTAATAGGCATACACATTTACAGTAAATAATCTGAACAACAGTTTAAAACAATGTTAAAATCAAAATCAGTACACAATCCCAGGCAGCATATAGCAACCAATAAACATATACACACCATAAAATAAACTGCTAAAAAAGGAATACACCAAGTCAATTAGACTTAAGGAATCTGTCCATCTAGGAAGCACAAGTGTTTATGGCTCAACCACAGATGCAATGGAGAGGCAAAAGCTAGAAAACCCCCAGAAAGGGAATGGGTTTTGCATGTGTTGCCCACAGACAAATGCACTCTCCTAATCCTTCCTGATGGGTTCTTCTCAAGTTTTGCAAGTTTTGTGTTTTGCTAATGTCCTTATCAATACTGGTAGCATGAGGCAGAACCAAGATGGCACGTGATTACATGCAGTCGCACAAAGGGTTGCTGTGTCTCCAAGCACAGTCTCAAGAGCATGCAGGAGATACCAGGAGAATGGCCTTTACACCAGGAGAGCTGGACAGGGCTATGGAAGGGCAGGACTGACATCTGCTCTTTTGTGTAAGGAGGAACAGGAGGAGCACTGTGAGAGCCCTAAAAAATGATTGCCAGCAGGAGACTGATGGACATGATTCTGACCAAACTGTCAAAAACAGATGCATTGAGGGTGGCATGAGGGCCTTACATCCTTTAGTATGACCTCCCAGCAAGCACCATACAGCTCAACTGGCATTTGACAGAGAACACCAGAACTGGCAGATCCACCATTGGTGCCCCATTCACATGACAGGTAGGAAAGAGTCTGGAGACACCGTGATAAATTATGCTGCCTGTAACATCATCAACCGTGACCAATGTGGTGGTGGGTTAGTGATGGTCTGAGATGGCATATCCTTGGAGGGCCATGTAGATCTCCAAGTCATAGCCAGCAGTACCCTGACTAGGTAACAGGTTGTAATCGTCAGAGTTATTGTCAGACCTTACACTTGTGCAGTGGGCCCTGGGTTCCTCCTCCTCTGTAGTGTGGCCAGAGTTTGAGGCAGTTCCTGAATGATGGGGGCACGAATGCCATTCATTGGCCCTCACATTTCCCTAAAGTAAACTGTTCAGCTGACTTAAATGACTGCAGGCCAGGGCTCTCAAATTCTGTAGTATGAAGATCCTGGAGAGGATAGTCAACCTACTGAGACTCGAGGTCAAACACACAATAGATCCCCTGCAGTTTGCTTACAAAGAACACATTTGTGTAGATGATGCTGTCCTCTACATGCTTTTCTCATCAGGCTGGGAAACTGTTAAAGTTCTAAGCAGCACAGGGGCTCCACAGGGTACTGTTTTGGCTCCAATTCTGTACATGCTGTACACAGCAAACTTTTGCATACAATTCAGTTCTTCACATATAAGTATTTTGATGATACTGCTATTGTTGCATGTATAAGGAATGGACAGGAAGAGGGGTACAGAGGTCTGATAAAATCCTTCACTGATTGGACTCCTCCCTACTATACACGTCTAAAACAAAGTAAATGGTAGTGGATTTTTGTAAGTTCTCCACCCCCTGTTTATCCAGTCAACATCTTTGGTGCAAACGTTGAAGTGGTGCCAGCCAAATATTTAGGTGTGCACCTGGACAACAAGTTTGACTGGTCACTGGACACAGAGGTTCTATATAAAAGGGGAGAAAGTGAGATCAGAAAAGGGCAGAGATGACTTTTTCTCCTGAGGCGGCTGACTTTCAATTTTACAATTTAATTTTACAATTTCTGACTATAAATTATTGTATATGAAAAACTATTACTCAGGACATTAATGTTAAATGATATAAGATTTTCCAGCATGCAATCTATTTAACATTTTTTTATTATTCTGTCAATATAAAACAGTTAAACTACAATGATGGTTAAGTATATTATTACTTATGTTTATTGAAATACCAAAAAACTGTATTAGTATCACACCCCCATAATGCAGAGTGCAGCAAAAGGCATGTTTAGGTCCTGGTATGATAGATTAACAAATAGTGCCCTCTAGGCTCAAAAAATGTGAATGGTCCTTTAGTAAGTATTTACTGGTCGGTGTTCACTAACAGTGTGCTGTAGGTGTGGTTACCTTTAAGAGTGATGTTTTTCTCCTTCTCATTTCCATCCATTATTCTCCCCCTACACTGCAGACCAGAAAATATGTAGACCAGTTGTTGTGGTCACTGACAGGGCAAGAAACAGTGTCCTGTTTCACACCACTGGTATGCCACAGACCCAGAAATTAATCCAAGCCTTTCTGCCGCCAACCTGCAGCCTGCAGATTATGTTCAGATCAAGTCATCACATATAATGGGAATAGAATGAAAGTAAATAACAGTTTCTATCCAAGAGATGAAGTATTTTGAGGGCAGAAATGCCTTTTCCATTCATTGTAAATTGGTCATTACTGTGTTTAACATACAATGTGACCAAAAACATTGGAATCACCCTGCTAACTAATACACAGTGTTTATAATTCTTTTCTGTTTTAATTTCACATCATTATTCTGATGTAGGAGCATATTTGAGATGAAATTTCATTTATCTAAAATAATAAGCTGATTCATTTATTATTTGATTGATGTATTATTTTAAACATTTTCCCAGGAATAATCAGCAAGTTTTTCCAGTTCAGCTTCTGAAATGCAAGGATCTGATGGTTCCCTTGCAGCATATATTCATACTTTTTTTTTTGGTTTTGGACTGGAGTTGATTAAAAAAGAAACTTTAAAAGATTTGTTAGCAAATTTAAGAGTAACAACATGATTGATCTATAATTCTAATAATCTATGTATTAATCAGGTTTGGAATAAAGGAGAAGAGACTCTGAGGGAACTCGTTATGGAAACACAACTCACATTGGAAACTACAGTCAAGATATGTCAAACAAGTGAACTAGCATGGCAACAGGTATTGATGTTTGTCCACACACTGAGCAGTGAGCCATTAGTACAGTACATTGTGCTCCAGTACATTGAGCACAATGTGGTAAAACATGTTCAAAGTGCTAAAAAAAGTTATGTTAAAATATGTTTTTTCCAAAAGACAAGAAAGGACATCAATTAAACACTGTGGAGGAAACAGATAACAGTATTGATTTTAGTGAAATATAAAGAAGGTGTCAGATGATGAAGATGACAGCCTAGTCTTCAAAAACAGACACCCTGTCTAGACTGTAGGGGCAGTGGAAAATGATAAATTGCTTGTCAATGGGATATTGGCACTATTTAAAAGTGACACATGGGCTAGTTATGAGGCTGGGCTCAAAGAAACCTCAACCATTCAAAGGTTAAAGTATGCCACTAAAAACATAATGGGCAGTCAACTGAAATGAAAGGACACAGTACATTTAAGGTGATGGTGAAAGGAAAGCAGCACAACCTGTTGTTTATCATGACTCTTAAACATGAAAGCAGTAAGTATGACACCTTTAATAGACTGTTTAGAGATACTGTTTTGGACTTCCTTTTGGAGATCTCAGCACTGGAGAATTTCCACAGGGGCAATGCAGCCAGGTTGTGAAAGCACAAGGCTGTGCATAGACAACCTAGTAGAGTCTATGCACAGAGGATGGACTTGTACTCCAATATGATGGAGACAATTGGGAATCTATGGCGTACTCATCAAGAGCCATGATGGAAATGCCATAACACCATGCTCAAAAGAGGCTGTGGGCTTTTTTGGAATGGAAACTTGCAGTTATGTCTATGGTTTACTTGAGACTGTCTACAAACTGCCAGTTTCTATCTTCTGAAAGAACCTCAACATCGTACACTGTTCAGACCACTCGCAGTTGAAGTGCATAACAGGAAGAAGGAAAAATGGCCAAATATAAGGATCTCTGTGACTTTAACAAAGTCCGGGTCATCGCATCTCGGAAACAGCAGATTTTGTGTGGTTTTCAGAGTATACATCAGTCTGTACCTACCAAAAGTGGGTCAAGGTTTGACAACTGGTGAACTGACAGTTGGGTCATGGGCGCTCAAGGGTCACTGATGTGCACAGGAAGCGGAGGCTTGTCTGTCTGTTTTAGTACCGGAGAAGAGTTAACAGTAGGACAAACTGCTGAATACCTAATAGACAGATGTCAAAACACAGAGTGCATCAGAACTAACTGTCTATGGGGCTGTATAGCTGCAGAGTGCCCACACTGACGTACCCACTACTGAGAGAACCTTCAATGGTCATGTGAGCATAAGAATTGGATCATGGAGCAACAGAAAAAAGTCTGGTCAGATGAATCACATTTAAGTGGTTGAGGCAGTGTGATGTTCTGAAGAAAGCTATGCTGGGAAACCTTGGGCATTCACATGGCTGATGCCTACAGATCAAGTATACACCTTCATGGAAGTAGCATTTTCTGACACAGTGGTCTCTTTCAGCAGGATAATGTGACCTGTCATCCTGTAAAATTTGTTCAGGAATGATTCATGGCGTTCAGAACTATTTTGGCAGCATTAGGGGGACCTACACATTATTAGGCAGGTTGTTTTAATTTGTGGCTGGTGATTAAGCTGTTATTTTATAATTGCGAGAATGATTGGAAAATGTGACATGTCTCTGGCATCATTATGAACAAAGGAATTGATGCTAATCAGAAATATTCTGACTTAATGATGGCAAAAGGTAGGAACTGATCTCTTTCATCTGAATGGTAAGGTAAACTTTGGGGAACATGCTCAGGTGAGAGAGGCTGAAAGACAATTTGCTTTGATGCCTAATTTACCACATACTGAGCCTCTGCTTTGAGAAAGGAGACTCAGTGGAAAGAGGAGCTGATAAAAAACTTTGTCTTTTGAGTTACAGTACCTCATATATGAGACTTTAAAAGTTATGTCACCAATTATGAGATCTCAGTACATACATATCCTGTCTCAGAGACAGTGCTAGGTACAAATAAAGAAGGCAGAGTGCAACTAAGACTGTCAACCACAGTGTTAATCCTGACCCATAACTCTAACCCTAAACCTGATAAGGGTAACGTCTTCAGGTTAATATCAACTATTTTCTGACTAGGTCAGCAGTTCATTATCTTGTCTGCAACCAGGATCTCTAGAGGAAAAGGGTTGTACTGATTCCTAGTTACATAAGTAATACCAGTAATGATTTGAGCCATTGTGAGTATAAAAACATTGACTATAGCAGCTGTACACACAAACAAAAAGGTTCTTCACAGTACCATGTGTTATCCAAAGCTGTGTAAAGATTAATAAAAAGGTTTTTTCAGCATGTTTTTTGTGTGATCTACAGTGGGTACGGAAAGTATTCAGACCCCTTTAAATTTTTCACTCTTTGTGTCATTGCAGCCATTTGCCAAAATCAAAAAAGTTCATTTTATTTCTCATTAATGTACACTCAGCACCCCATCTTGACAGAAAAAAACAGAAATGTAGAAATTTTTGCAAATTTATTAAAAAAGAAAAACTGAAATATCACATGCTCATAAGTATTCAGACCCTGTGCTCAGTATTGACTAGAAGCACCCTTTTGAGCTAGTACAGCCATGAGTCTTCTTGGGAATGATGCAACAAGTGTTTCACACCTGGATTTGGGGATCCTCTGCCATTCTTCCTTGCAGATCCTCTCCAGTTCTGTCAGGTTGGATGGTGAACGTTGGTGGACAGCCATTTTCAGGTCTCTCCAGAGATGCTCAATTGGGTTTAGGTCAGGGCTCTGGCTGGGCCAGTCAAGAACGGTCACAGAGTTGTTCCGAAGCCACTCCTTTGTTATTTTAGCTGTGTGCTTAGGATCATTGTCCTGTTGAAAGGTGAACCTTCGGCCCAGTCTGAGGTCCTGAGCACTCTGGAAGAGGTTTTCTTCCAGGATATCTCTGTACTTGGCCACATTCATCTTTCCTTCAATTGCAACCAGTCGTCCTGTCCCTGCAGCTGAAAAACACCCCCACAACATGATGCTCCCACCACCATGTTTCACTGTAGGGATTGTATTGGGCAGGTGATGAGCAGTGCCTGGTTTTCTCCACACATACCGCTTAGAATTAACGCCAAAAAGTTCAATCTTGGTCTCATCAGACCAGAGAATCTTATTTCTCATAGTCTGGGAGTCCTTCATGTGTTTTTTGGCAAACTCTATGTGGGCTTTCATGTGTCTTGCACTGAGGAGAGGCTTCCGTCGGGCCACTCTGCCATAAAGCCCCGACTGGTGGAGGGCTGCAGTGATAGTTGACTTTGTGGAACTTTCTCCCATCTCCCTACTGCATCTCTGGAGCTCAGCCACAGTGATCTTTGGGTTCTTCTTTACCGCTCTCACCAAGGCTCTTCTCCTACGATTGCTCAGTTTGGCTGGACGGCCAGGTCTAGGAAGAGTTCTGGTCGTCCCAAACTTTTTCCATTGAGGATTATGGAGGCCACTGTGCTCTTAGGAACCTTGAGTGCTGCAGAAATTCTTTTGTAACCTTGGCCAGATCTGTGCCTTGCCACAATTCTGTCTCTGAGCTCCTTGGGCAGTTCCTTCGACCTCATGATTCTCATTTGCTCTGACATGCACTGTGAGCTGTAAGGTCTTCTATAGACAGGTGTGTGCCTTTCCTAATCAAGTCCAATCAGTTTAATTAAACACAGCTGGACTCCAATGAAGGAGCAGAACCATCTCAAGGAGGATCAGAAGAAATGGACAGCATGTGAGTTAAATATGAGTGTCACTGCAAAGGGTCTGAATACTTATGACCATGTGATATTTCAGTTGTTCTTTTTTAATAAATTTGCAAAAATGTCTACATTTCTGTTTTTTTCTGTCAAGATGGGGTGCTGAGTGTACATTAATGAGAAATAAAATGAACTTTTTTGATTTTGGCAAATGGCTGCAATGACACAAAGAGTGAAAAATTTAAAGGGGTCTGAATACTTTCCGTACCCACTGTATACTAAACTGGATGCCAAATGTAAACAATACACAGTATAACCTGTACTGACATGCTGGGTGCCTCTGAAATACTTTCTCTACCTTTTCAGATCCCATCCACCTTCAATGCCAGCCAGGCGATGGCCTTTGATGGTTGTTTTCACGATAATGACATTGAACTGACTCCATTTCCTCGGATGGCTCCAACCCTGACCTCTGACCCACTCACCACTCCAACTGAAAGCCCAGACATCCACCCCACAGAGGGAACTCGTCTTCGCCGACAGCGTTCAGTGAGAGAAAACGTGGACTTGCTGGTCAGCAACAGCTACATGATTGACTCGTACTCTCGTCTAGCGTTCCCTCTGTCCTACCTGCTCTTTAACACCATCTACTGGAGCATGTACTCCTGATCCAGTACTACAAATTCTTCATGAACTCCGCTGTGGTCCGTGTGTCATGTCAGTCAGCAAGTTGGAGGACTCCTCTTTTCCAAGGGGCTCTCTTGATGACAGGAGTCTGTATTTACAAAATCAGCTCCATCTTCATCACTAATCCTGCTTCATTGTGAGAGAGACTGAGCTCCCTCAGCTTGAATAGGAACTCTGTTAGTGCACACCATCACCCCGCCATGTGTCTCATGGGACTGAGTTGAGTTGAGTTGAAACCCCAAAGAAATATGGAAAATAATGGACCTGATTTACTTTTTTAAATAACTGTTGTGTGACTCTTATTTTTATGCATCATTATACAATTAATACTCAAACTTTGTATTTTTGACAGTTAGCTCCCTTAGCTACAGGGAGTTTTTATCAAACTGATATGAAAATGCACTTTTTTGAAAAGCACCCTTCTTTTGATGAATGACTAGAACCAACCTACTACTGTTCATGTAATTAAAATTTTCTCATTTTTATCTTATTCATAAGGGTGTACAATTGACTGTAGCTATTCTGCCACCAAGGACAAAAATGTCGTTGCCCTTTCTGTGACTTTATATGTGATTAATATACTTTATTTGATGATTCAAACATTTTTTAGACTCTATAGGAATATATAGATGTGATAATGAATTACCTGAACACTTTACTGTGACATGTAAATAATACTAAATTAAATATTTTACTTTTAAAACCATGTTTATGGGTTTATGTGCATTGAAATTCTGATTGATTCAGAGTAGAGTTTTTTTTGTTGTTGTTTTTGTAGCTCACACATTCAAAATTGAGAATTTCTGCAAAGAAATGTGTTATACCACTGACTTATCAGAGTCAATATAACATTTATTTCCCAAAAGAAATTAACAAAAGTTTTCTATTGTTACTTTCTTAAAATCTATTTTCAAAAATCTCATTTTGTCTTTTGTTTAACCAAGTAACTTACAGTAGATGGAGATCAGTCAATGTGATAGCAACTGGTCAATAATTTCACCAATAATAATTCACATAAGGTTGTTTCTATTCTGCACCAGTGTGTCTTAGATATACAGACACTGCAGGCACATCCACTACAAAACACAGGATGGCAAATGCTAATGCTCTTAACCCCTACATCTGAATGGCTAACTCTTTGAGATAGTGATCAGACCCCACCCCCTCAAGCAGCCAAATGCCTGAAGAGAAATAAAAATATTCCTCAAATATTAATTCTTCATTTATTGACAGATGATAAATCTAAATTTACTCAAGTACTAAAGTATAATTTAGAAATACTTATATGCAGTTATCTTCTATGGTGGAGACAAAGTTCTTTGATGCAGACAAAGATCTTTAATAGTTCCGGGAATGTCCCGGATGGCAGTCCCCCCAGGTGATCAGGAACACTGGAGACACTAGGAGCAGGGGATGCCGCAGCGTCGGCAGGGTCAGTCGACTCACTGTGACCAGGAGCAGGAACATGAACCACGGTGGCGTTGGCAGGAATGATTGACCTACTGATACAGACAGCAGGAATATTGGAAATGCTGGGACATTGACAGGAGGTGCAGGGATGTCAGCCAGACCTTCTTTTCCTTTCGGCTGCTCCCATTAGGAGTCACCACAGCGAATCCTCATCATCCATTCAACCCTATCCTCTGTATCCTCCACACCCACACCAACTATCCTCATGTCCTCCTTCACTACATCCAAGAACCTCCTCTTTGGTCTTCCTCTAGGCCTCCTTCCTGGCAGCTCTAACCTCAGCATCCTTTTACCAATGTATTCACTGTCCCTCCTCTGAACATGTCCAAACCATCTCAATCTGGCTTCCCTGGCTTTTTCTCCAAAACATCTAACATGAGCTGTCCCTCTGATGTCCTCATTCCTGATCCTATCCATCCTCGTCACTCCCAGAGAGAACCTCAACATCTTCAGCTCTGCTACCTCCAGCTCTGCCTCCTGTCTTTGTCTCAGTGCCACTGTCTCTAAACCAGACAACACTGCTGGTCTCACCACTGTCTTGTCCACCTTTCCTTTCATTCTTGCTGTGACACTCATTTCAGATGTATTTTGTGTTTTTAAGTTACTTGAGGATATTTCACAGTAATCTTGATTACTTATATTTTATGGGAATTTGAAATAACTTAAAAGTTTATTGAAGGTGTTTGCTTGTATTGTATAACAGCTTTTTCCTAAACAACCTTTTTGTTTGGCAGACACAGCCAGTCTTTTACTTTCTTTTTCACAGTGAACCTAACACACAAACATTCTGCAAAAAAGAGTAAACACAATCTGTACGCAGGCGCGCTGCAAAAAGCAAAACACACAGTGTCGGCCGATTTGCAATGCTTACCTGTGATTTAGGTTTCTATGGCAACTAAACTGCATTCGTGTGTGTTGGGGTTTTGTGGACGCAAAGGAAGAGCTATTAAAATTCACACATCCACAAAAACACAGCACCAGCAAAGCCAGAAATCAAGCTTGACCACACGGAGGAGAGGTGACTGGTGAGTTCCTGCGCCAAAATGAAGGAAAACAACGCAGACACAGTTTGTTTTTCACAGAAAGTTAGTTAAGATATATCAGCTTTTTAATGTTAACTTTAGCTAGTGTTAATTAGCCTCAGGTAAACCGTTCGCCACTGTTATTGTTCGATTTATGCGTGTTATCTAACGTTAGCTGGCAAAACTGTGCCATTGACTTTACTGCACATTCCAGTATTTAGTCGCTTTTACAAAGGCATAGTTATATTTTGAGTGTTAGAAACATAACATGCTGTGCAAGCTTGGTGCCACATCCTTGGGAACTCTTAACTTTAGCTAGCGTTAACTAGCGTTAAACTAACAAGCGTTAATGCTAACGTTAAATTAACGTTAGCAGTTAGCAATACAATTCATCAATCGGTCCAATTGAAATCCGACAATGTGTGTGCGAGTTATCACAATTTGATCAAATTGAAGGTTTTTGCGCAGAAGAAGAAAAAGAATAGATTTCTGTAGATTTCTTTGTGCTCTTTGTTAACAAAACAATGCGTAAGTGAACATGTGTCTGGCATAGACATGAACACAAGTCTCACATCTGCTTTATACAAGAAGCTATGCACTTGCAAAAAAAATTAAAAAAATTAAATAATAATAAATAAAATAATAATAATAATAAAAATAGTTAAACTTCATTTGTAGAGAACCTTTATAAAAACAGTAGGCTCCAAAGCTCATCCATTGATAACCAGGACTTAGTTCCAAAAGTGGTGCAGTTAAAATAAGTGTATCTGTAGAGGTGGAGAAAAATTCTAGTTTGTGGCTGTGTAAAAGATGTAAAACTGATGTTTAAAAAAAACATACAATAAGGCTGAAAGGCCCAGCGTCAAAACCTGCGAATCAAGCCATTCAGATAAAACTAGGTCACAGTTGTTTTTAGTAATGAGTGGGCCCAATGGAAGAAAAGGTGAGCTTAAGAAAGTCAGTTAAGGATATAAATTGCGACCACTCAGCTATTTGTATAACTAAACATTTGAAGATTTTGGTGCTCTACTAAAGAAGTTTATATACTCCACACTTAATTGATTATTTAAAAAAAAAAGTTTTGATGGGTGGCCAACTGCAGTATGGGATGGTTGCAGTTTCAGTCCATATTGAGTAATCCAGTTGGTGCAGTGTTTCCATATCATGCCAGCTGGTGGTGTGACTCCATTTCCTTCTCTCCATTTCTCCCCTTGCCAGTGTCAACCCAGACCATCCACAAGTGGCAGTACCTGTCCTGCACAGTTAGCTACAGCCCAAGTCACATGACGTCTCACCAGAATTCATTGTATCCAACTCACCTAGTTAACGTAGAGTTAACATTTGGAGCGCTGGGTCCTGGATACTACTACTTCTACCAGGTACTTTAACAACACATCTTGTTTGTAGTCACCTTCATTGACAGATTTTGCTCAGACAAATTGTCTGAAAAGGAACATCTAACCACACAGCAGAATTATCTCCAACATGCTTCATAATTTGCACAGCATACAACACACTGGTGCCTTTGGATCTTTATGCAGTTAAGAAATATAAAAACTAGGGCTGCAGCTATCGATTATTTTTGGAGTTGAGTATTCTACCGAATATTTCAGTGGTTACTCGAGTAATTGGATAAAATAGACTTTTGTATTTTTAAACAATAATACTATTGTGTAATGCATGACAGAAACGACAGGTTACCTTGAAATGACATTACCTTGTGTCGGCTCCGCTGGGTGAGCCGGTCTGGTTCACAACTGGGTGCTTTCTGTTCAGATGTTGAAGCACTGACAAAACTTTTAAATGGGGAGGAAATAAAACTGGGAAAAGATCTAATCACAATAATTGTTTTTGATATCAGTCCATAAAGAACAGAACACATATATATATATATATATATATATATATATATATATATAAACCAAAGCACTTTTGCAGTCAAACTTAGAGGTTCCCTATTATTCCTAAGTGACGCGTAGATATAAGGTTAATTTAGATTTTTATGTTATTTTCTTTTTAAACCGAACATGGCATAGAAGATTATAAAACTGTTTCAAATAAATAATTATATAATAAACTAAGTGTTACAGAACACACTAAATTTGGTCAACTCCAAATGAATAAAACAAAATCTTAATTTGTAAATTTTGAATCTGTAACTAAAATATTAAAGCTTTCACATTTCATAGCAGAACAGAAAGTAAATTCTTTGGTCCCTTCCAAATAAATACAATAGGTCTGTTTTTGTGCAGCAAGTGCCACTTTTGTTTTAGGGGACCACCAACACTTGCTTGGGTCAGGGAATGTAAGGTTTGTGTTATTACCTGATTTTAGTAGAACATTTGTATATTATTGCCAAATATATGTCTCTGTTTTGCACTGTATGCTACTCTGCTTCTGGTTGGACATTAAATTTCAGAAATATCTCCACACTACTAAAGTCCTCAGACCCTTGCTCTCAACAATGCACTCGTCTTTTGATCCCTGGGCTGTATCCGTTTGGGGGTTTTAACACTGACACTTGAGTTGTCGTCAGCATTTTCTGTTCTGTTCATCTTCTCTTTAATCAGGCTCCCGCTCCTGATGTACTGGCTTACAAAGCAACAGCACCCCAAACATTAGCATGTGAGCTGCTTCTGGCTGCTCCTCCACACTCTGTGCTGTGTGCATGTATGGTTCAGCGTGGCACTGTTTTCATTATAATTGGCTGTCCGTGCTTTTTGTCAAAACAATTACAGAATGAGTTGTTAGAGCAAAGTTATATCACAAGTGGGTGGTAATGTGTAATCGAAACACGTGCTAAACTTGTGCCTTGCTGCTCGGTCTTGTTTCTGCTGCATGATTGGGTGGAAGACCTGTCCACATCGAATAAAAAATGTCCAACTCTTATCATTGAGACCGCGATGCAACATAAAATTTGTAGTAGTAGTAGAGTTTGTTTTTTTGCTGCTAGCTGTGAGAAATTACTGTTTTTGTCTTGTGTTGTGTAGGCTCTTTGTGTGTGGCCATAGCAGTTTTTTGTCTTATTTTCACTCTAGGCTGAAGAAGATGGGGTGCTGCTTTAGAAAGGAGCTCAACCCTAGCCCAGAGAATGACAGAAATGATCTGTTAGAGCTGTTGGCTTTAGTTCAGCAGGTGTGCTTAGAGGAAGAGGCGCCATACCAGAGGACATCTCTGGAAGAAGAGAAAAGACATTCAGGACTGGACAACAAAGTTTGCACAAAGGCTGCTGTGACAAACAGCAGCATGTGCAGTGAGAAGGACGTTTACCAAGCAAGCACTCATGAAAATGCCAGGCCCAAGGCTTTATGGTTCAGTCAGTTCCTAGATGGGCAGAAATTACACAAAGTAGCAAGGTGTCCGTCAGCTCCTGCTATGTTATCATCTGCTAACTCCTTGGGCAACATCACAAGAAGTGAGTTAAAGGATGACCAGCCAGAGCTGGTCAGTTTGTGTCAAGGGACACAGCAAGATTTTCTCAAAGAAGAGTACAAGGAGTCACTGCACATAGCTGAAGCAGAAGAAGGTGCTCTGCCCTTAACAGTGGAGTCTCCAGGGCTCAGTCAATCACAGAGAGGGGCATCTACAGTCCAGCAGTCTAGACAGTTTATGAGGAACAGCAAAAAATATGATAAGGAGCTAACTTCCACACAGTCACATGCTGCTGAACAGTCCTCCATCATTCTCTCGCAGACACACACACATATTTCGCTTTCACCAGAACAGAACACATCACCTCTACCTGATGTATGTTCTTTGCTAGCAGACCCACTATTTGATCTGCTATCCCCAAATCACGATAAAATGAGCAAGGACCCTCACATCACTCAACCTGAAGATTTGAATTGCGAGAAGGCTGCAAGGAACGTGGATGAATCTGCAGATGACATGATATCATGCAGAGATGAAAGTGCATGTCTGGATAAGAAGAAGACCTGTGTAAAGTATGAGATAGTGAATGGGTCAAAAGACATAATAGAGGGTACTGTGTATGTGGAGAGTGTGTGTTTATTGAAGGATCACAGACTAGCAGATGAAACCCTCAGTGGCAGAGAGAAGATGGTGGTAAACTTCCAGGACAAAGCGTTAGACCAGAGTGTGGTCACTGACTGTAATTCTCTAGACAGACATCTTCCTGAATCCAACTGCAGTGTAGAGCAATGTCATGACAGTACAGTTGTAAATTCAAGCATTACTCTTCAGAAACCCAAGTACCTTTGCACTGAATATTCAAGTCTCAGTTCTCCCCTACAACCTTCTGCTGAAAGCTTGCTTTTTGTTAATACCTCCATCCAGTCTCTGCCTTCTTGCACATTTTTTGAAGGATTGGAGCAGAGTTTTTGTTCCAAGACAGAAGTTGATGCTACTGAGAGTTGCTGTAGCCTAGAACAACAAAAGGTAAATTGCACAAAGACAATATCTGTGTACAAGTGCGGAGAAGACATCTACCCCTTTTCTATGCCATTCAAGCTTGAATCTGCAGATGTATTAAAACAACTGTCCTCCAGTCCTCAGCCAGCCTCTGAAACCCCAGAAATATTTACCTCTATTGTTTCGCCTGACTGTGCAAACCTTCAGGTTGATGTTGGACTGCGCACTCCTGAAGGTGTCCCTCAACCTGGAGAGTTGTCAAATGGACTTCAGCAGGAGGGAATTAAAATGATAAAGGTGGCACAGAAAGAGCAACCTAAGCAAGACAGTAAAATTCCTCGAGAAAATTGCGGTATTTCCAAACGCACTGAGACCCATCCATACTCGAGCAATTACGCCCCTTGTCCGGATGACAGAACATTGTACAGCATAACTTCAGTGGACCCAGATCAGGTTTACACTTATCCCTCAACTCTATCTTATGCAGTTCACTCCCTGGGTCATGAACTTCTTTCAGCTGCTGAGGAAGGAGGACAAGAAGGAGGGATCAGTGACACAGCATTTAAGTTGCTGGGAGAGGACACAGAGTCCTCTGCCTACCACATCTATCCCCATCCCCGGATCAAACTGGGTTTGAAAGACAGCACAACAGGATGGAATCAGGGACCAGCTAAGATTGGGTGGAATAAGAGAGAGACTGGCACTGACTCAGACCAGATCCCAGCCTTTGTCTCAGAGCAGCTTCAACCCTCTATGACTGTGCTGGGAACTTTTCCTTACAGCACTGTGAGGCCTCAGGGATTGTGTGTTTTGGACTGGTCGACAGAGTGTACTTTGTCTGTAAGTGTTACATCAACATGTAGGGGAGCTGAATTGGGTGAAAAAATTCAGTTATTATATGTATTATCCCCAAAAGTTTGCTTTTTAATGATACATTCTTGTATAGACTTGATCACATGCTTAGCAGTTAACACTTAACATCGGATGCTGAAATACAGTAAAATACAATACCGGAAGTTTTACATAACTAGTGGCCTTTATTCCCACAGATGTCCAGGTACAGAGATGTTTTAATAAAGTAACATTTGTGACATCATAATATATCAACGTATGTATTGGATTAAATGAGATTGAGAGGGTCTGTCATCTGAAAAGCCCTTTCTAGAATCTTGATTGCATATAGATTAATATTTTGCACATTTGTTTTTTTTTTGTTTGTTTGTTTTTTCAGGAACCTGTTGTGGCCTCTAGCCTTAACCCTGCTGCTGTGGTATGGCCCAATAACAACTTTAACTCAGACATCCCTGGTGCTGCCTATCTGCAGGAACAGCAGCAATGGCAGCAATTCCCCAGTGAACTGACCAGTTGTGAAGGTAGACTGGAGTTTAGGACTGCATAATTATCCTGTCTTCACTGTTATATTTCATTAATTTATTATATTTCATAATTTTCAGGAGTTTTTGCAATAGAGTTTTTACTTTAATCTTTGAGCAAGAGAATAACAATGTTGACTAATGATCATTGTTTCAATGCAGATTCTAGTTATTTTGTTGTGGTAAAATGATGGGAGATTGATTTTTAGGTTACACGTCAGCGTTCCAACTGGAGAACATGTGTCTGGAAGAAACTGTGGTTGAAGCTCATCCCAGCACACTGGAGTACCAGCCACTTTCTGCTGAAACTCATATAGTTAATGTAAAGTCCAGTGACCCACCTGTGACAGGTATGAGTTATGCTATGTTTTTTTTCAAAACTTTACTAACTCTTTTGTAAAGCAATGAGCACAGATGTAATTATGACTTCCTTTTTCAGATAAGGTCAGAGAAGAGCTGAGGACAGTTTTGGAGTCCTGTTTAACCAGGTAACTCACAATACACATTTCTCTTGGTTCTGTGGAGGACGTCCATTCATGTATTTACCTATCAGTCCATCTATCTTTTATCTACTGCTTATCCTGCAAAAGGTGGCATGGGGCTGGAGCTAATCCCAGCTGACATTGGTCGGCAGGCGGTGTACTCCCTACACAGGGCTGACACATAGAGACAGACAAATACTCACATTCACACCGACAGGCAATTTAGTTACCAAATAACCTAACTTATATGCATTTGGACTATGGGAGACCAAAGTACCTGAAAAAACCCACATAGACAGCCAGAGAACATGCCAACTCCACACAGAAAGTCCCATGTTGTTAGTGGCTGAAACCCAGAAGTTTGTTTCTATGAGGTTACAGTGCTAACAATGTCAGTGCTGTGGTTGAGAAAGTTATGTCATCAAAAATTTAGATGATCACCAGTGCCAGTGCTGCCATATTTGACAGAGCACTGAACATACTGTTTGGTTTTCATTTGGTTATTATTTGAACCCCACCACGCTTAAAAAAAAAAGCCATTTCCTTAACTGGAAAATTGCATTTGTTTTGTTCTGTTGATGGTTTGTTCAGTGTGTCGTAACTTCTCAAAGCATTTCTCCAAACTTTGATACATCTTCAGTTTTTCTTTTCCTCCACAGAGAACACCTTGGTAATGACCTATACCTCAAATCTCAGATGGACAGTGACCAGTATGTTTCGATTGCAACTCTGGCTAGCCTTGACAAGATCAAGTATCTCAGCACGGACCTGCAACTCATCTCTGACATTCTTAAATGTCAGTGTTTGTTTCTGTGCAACAGTGTTTGACTGACATTTATTCTTTACAGGATCGTTCAGGATGGAAAATTAACCATCAGCCATCTCTTGATTTGGTTTTATCTACACAACCCAGTCACTGTGGTCTGTAAACAGCAATAATCTGAGGAATTTTGTTTTTGTTTCTAGTTAGTTTGGACCGTGGATTCAGTATTGATAAATTATAATCGGTCAGTGTAAAATATTAATGGGAAATTTTTATATTGTCTGTTTGAAAAGATGTTCTTGCTGACTGTAAATATGAGACCACTGAATGTTGCTGTTTGTTTTTCTTTTCTTTTTTGATATATGACACATTGTCTTGTTTTATTTAATGGCAGCTTTGCCTCTGGTCCAGGTGGCCCCGTGTGGACAGAAGGTTCGGCCCATTCAGAACCGATGTGTTGTCATTCTTCGTGAGATCCCTAGCACTATACCTCGTGAGGCAAGAGACCATCTACCAATATAGTGACTATTGTGTTCTATCACATTCACTATGTGTCATATTGACACAGCTGTTCAAATGTTTTAAATGTACATGTTATGTGACTCTTTTAAAATTACTGTTGTCCAGGAGGTGGAAGCTCTCATTGATAAGGAGAACATACCCAAGTGCCTGAGTTGTGAGTTTGTAAGAAATGATAATTGGTTCATCACCTTTGAATCAGAAGCTGATGCACAGCAGGTAAAATTCATCTGTTTACTGATCTTGCTGCTTCAAAGTAATCATCAAATATTGCTTTTAATGTTTTTGCTTTGGAAATTTAAAGAGGAATAAGGTACAACCTGCAAACAAATAGCCTGACCAGCCAGACCAACTCTTTTCCTAATTTATACAAAAACTTAGTCCTGAATCTCTTTGATTGAGATTGATTTCCAGGGGCAGGGGTTCCAGACCCATATTCATTTGAAAGGAGTGGGTCTGGCTGGCCAGGCTAGAATACTTGGTCCTGCATAGGCTTGAACCCAGAAACTTCTTGCTGTGAGGTCACACTGCTAAACATATTTTTTCAGTGTTCTGTCCTGTGACATAGTTTGACTGTGCATTAACAGCAGTCAAACTGTACCATTTGTATGATTTTAAAACAATTCTTTAGTCAAAATCAAACACTTCTGTCTTTGGATGTTTTCAGGCCTACAAGTACCTTCGTGAAGAGGTTCGGATATTTAAGGGAAAGCCACTCAAAGTGAGGATAAAGGCCAAAACCATGGCAGCTACCTCCTACACTCCAAAAAATGGCTATCGACCCGCCCAGCTGGACCATTGCGACAATCATTACAGCACCTACTTTCCTCTGACCACCTACCAGCAGCCCTGTCCTATCCACATGCCATCAGAGGTATACGATTTAACCAATAAGATGCAGGCTTCAGCAGTGTCAGAATACTCAGAATGTGCTGAGGTGAGTACTTTTATGTTTTAAATACATTTCAGTATGGGTGCTCGATTAAGGGAAAAAATCCTAATAATAGGCTGTCAAAATTAACACGTTAATGCAAACTCATTTTAACGGCACAAACTTTTTATTAACGAGCGATTAACCTAGCGCCCATTTCCTGTTTGACCCGTGGCCTAGCCCGTAGTAGGAGAAATGTAAAATGCAGCCATAGACAGTAAAGAGAGCAGCAGCCAACAGAAATGGAGAAAGAAAAAGGTCTTCTGATGGTAAATTCATTTACAAAACAATGTCTGCAGATACTTACAACACCTGCCACATCCATCCCTTGTGAAAGATTGTTTTCACTGTCAGAGCATGTTGTTCAGAAAAAGTGAGCTGCCCTGTCATCTGAAAATATAAACAGGCTTGTCTGTTTGAGCAACTGGCTCAGAGCAAAGAAAGAGAAATAATGGGAACTTGTGTTTTTTCTATGTTCTTTTTTCCATGTGATTAAAAGACATGAACAAGTTCTTTGAAAAACATATCTACTGTCTTTGAAACATGTCTGTGTTCTTTATGCTGTATGTTTAGGGTGGTTTCACTAATAATATACATACATTTGTATAAAGCATCTATGTTTGTCCATGTCCATGTTGATTAGTGTTAAAAACTCTTTATCAATTTAAGGTACATTTAGAACAGAAAGCAAAAAACGTAAAAAAATACATATTTAAATAAATAGTAGAAAAGTAATAATAATAAATAAAAATAAATAAGGTCAATTGTTTCATATTGTGCGCCCATAGCTACGGATGGCTACTGATGGCTGTGTGAGCTGTGGGTTGGGTGCCCAAACTCCAAGAGACAGAACACCCAAACGTCTCTTGTTGCATCAGGAATGCAGTGGTTTTAACCTTGCTCCAGGTTGGAAAAAATCTAACATGCACTTCTCCTTTTAAATCAACTCTCTGAAATAACTATCTTATAGCCTACTTTGTCACTCACCCTTTGTCATTCATAAGAAACAGCAGTGTGTGGCTCACTGGGGTGGATGGCAAAGGTATGAAGCATAGCTCCGTCACATGAGATGCTGCAGAAGTTTGATTCCAGCCTGAGTTCTGCTCTGGCTGGGGTCAGTTTTTAGGTTTTATTTTTAAGTCACTTCATTAATTATTTTTACAGACATCAAAACAGAAACAGTTACGTAGACTGACAAATGGCAGCAATGCACATATTGCACACATAATGGCGTAACTTATACGCTGATGTGTAAAGAGTAACGTGATGCATTACGTGTACCGTGATGCGTAACGTAAAAAAATATATATATATTTTACAGAAAATGTTGCCATTTGAGATTTATAAATATTGTTTGTCATAAACTAAAAAGATGTTGTAATTCTGTTCACCCTGGAAGGAAGCTCTTCTTTTAACTCTTCTGTGCTGAATTAAACTGCTTGATGGTGTGACAGGGTGGTAAAATGCTTTGATAGTGAATGCATCTTGCTGAATTTATAACACAAGAAGACAAAACAAGAGCATCATTGTTAAACAGAATGTGGAACAATTATTGTGGTATTTTTATTATCTTGTTGTATCACAGTTGTAGGAGGATGAAATTGTAATTAAAAATTAAATTCCATTTATCATTAAGCTCTTTGCAAGATAATGTATAACAGGACTGCACTGTTTTTTTGTGAAAACTTTCTTAACCACTTTTTTTTTTCTGCCAGTAGTGTTCATATAAGCAATGGGATTTAGATGGCATCAAGTTATTGTGTGTGTGTGTGTGTGTCTTGTCCCCAGCCTTCATCATTAATGAATGACTTCATGAATGTGTACCCAGCAGTTTCCAACTTCAAACCTCACAACCCATACAGGCCGAGGTAGCTTCTTGGTATTCTGTCTTGTGTCTCCTGTTGTTGTGTAGGGTGTCTATAGGGCGTGATCATATTTTAGCATCATATATGCAAAAGCATTAGTCTGTTGTTAATGTTGGTGTGAATATGCACCCATTAATGTAATATTTAAATAATATTTTTTCCAGGAGAGGCTCAAAGTGGTCACACTGGGAGGCCCATCAGAATAACACCTTACATTTATCAGAGCAAGCATCAAAGGAGCGCTCTTTGTCTCAGACAAGTCGAGGGAGACCACATGGTAGCAAGCACTGTCAGAGCACAAGTGGAAGGATGAAGTCCAGCAAACAAGTCATGTCACTTGCTTCTGAGCAGGGAAGGTAAAATGTCAGCTCTGCAGGTGCATCTCAGTAATTTAGAATATCATCAAAAGTTGATTTATTTCAGTAATTCAATTCAGAAAGTGACTCTAATATATTGTATAGATTCACTACACACAGGCTGATTTATTTCAAGTGTTTCTTTTTTTTTTAAAAATATTATTATAACTTACAGCCAATGAAAACCCAAAATTCACTGTCTCAGAAAATTAGAATATTGTTAAAAAAAAGTTTCAAGATTAGAGACTCATGGTGTCACACTCTAATCAGCTAATTAACTCAAAACACCTACAAAGGTTTCCTGACCCTTTAAATGGTCTCAGTGTGATTCATTAGGCCACACAATCATGGGGAAGACTGCTGACTTGACAGTTGTCCAGAAGACAATTGTTGACACTTTGCACAAGGAGGATAAGACACAAAAGGTCATTGCTAAAGAAGCTGGCTGTTCACAGAGTGCTGTATCCAAGCACATTATTGGAAAGTTGAATGGAAGGAAAAAATGGTAGAAAAAGGTGCAGAAGCAACGTGGATAACCACAGCGTTGAGAGGATTGTGAAATGAAGCCCATTCAAGAATTTGGGGGAGATTCACACGGAGAAGAGCTAAAGGCTGCTATTGGATCAACTCAGCAGTGCCACAGACTGATCGACAGACAGACAGACAGACAGACAGACCACAGACTCCATGCCACGCTGCATTACTGCAGTAATTCATGCAAAAACAGTCCTGAACATGTATTGAGTGCTCTACATGTCCATACTTTTCAGTATGCCAACATTTTTGTTAAAAATGTGTATTGTTTCTTTTATTGGTCTTAAGTAATTTTCTACTTTTCTGACATACTGAATTTGGGGTTTTCATATGCTGTAAGTTATAATTAACAGAGCCAAAATTAACAGAAATAAACACTTGAAATATATCGGTCTGTGTAATAAATCTATATAATATAATAGCTTCACTTCTGAATAAATAATGTTGTGGATGAGCATAGCTTACTTCTGTTATTCATTTTACTTCTGGTCTGTTTCATGCTCATGGATTTCATTACAAACAACCAAACCCAGACTATGAAGTCAAATGAATGACTTGGACCTGTGTCATTTTACATCTTAAGTGCAACATTCTAGTCTTGCAAGCACTTTACCAAACCTTGTGTTTATTCCTATTTTACCATAAAAAGGTCGAGAAATGACAAATTACGATTCATTAGTCATGACTAACAAGACCACATGCACAAATGGTGATTTAACTGGTAGAAAAACTGATGAAATGTGTTTTGTTATAAAACTGCTTAAAGCACCTACATTTACAAAGTGTTAGTCTACTTTTATAATCACACTGCACCATAGTTTAGTTAAAAATAGTCCAAAACAGCCAAATTGGAAAATGAGTTTGTGTGAACTACATCAAACAGATTAGGCTACACCCATAGATTAGACTCTAAAACTAATCAAGAAATTAAAAAATAGAATCACCCCCTTATACTTAACTAGTCAGTCATTGCCATAGTTGCAGCGTAGTCAGTGCTTTTCTGTGGATGTCTGCTCTTAAGGAAAGGAAACTTCTGCCAAAGGAAAAGAGGGAACCCTAGGTCCTGGGAAAAATCTGCTGGAAACAGTTACGTAAGTATTTACTGAGCGTTAGTAGTATACAGTATTGGTGTTAACATTGTTGAGGCAATATTGTATTGGCTCTGTGTGTGTTTGTGTAGAATCCACCAAGTCATTCACCTCCTCATCAACCATCTCATTCTTTCGAGCTTGAGCTGGCATGCTTTCCTCCTCTTCCTTCAGCGAGCACTGCCATAGCAACAGTACCTGAAGTTAACGGCAATGTCAAGGTAACCAAGACATGCATACTCATACACACACACTCCACAAGGTACCAGAGTCTGTTTTGAGACTGCATAAGTCAAACTAACAAACCAACATGCATATAAATACCTAGATGGATAAACTGATGAACCTTTTTTCATCACAGGTTCCAGGCACAAGCAGCAGCCCCTGTGAGTCAGTGCCAGAAATTTCACAAGACCCTCAGCCGGTCTCACAGCAGTACGTTTCACCAAGAATAACTGAATAATTATTTACTGATCTATGGCACACACCTCTTCATTTATATTTCTTTTTTTTTTTAGGGCTTTTAAGATATATCTTATGCTGTGTGGTTGTCGTGGTGACAGCCATGGTCAATGCAGTGTGCACTGATTTTGTTCTGCTTGTCTTCATAGGAGTATGAAGGAGAGTGTGGAGACAACCAGTGAAGCAAAGCCAGCTCAGCTCACACATGAATCAGACACAGTAAGACTAGTTTAGCAACACTTTCAGATGCTTTAGGTTATTATTGTTTGCCTTAATGTTTTTTTTTTTTTCTGGAAACTGCTGGATTTAGTTAAGCATGAGCTAAGCGTATGTTTCAACTTTCCCTGTCATATTGGTAATGTCTTAAACATCTCGAAATGAATCTAAAAATGAAATTGATTGGATGTGTGTAAGGAATATGATAGCTTTTAAGGCTTTGGAGTCTTTCTATGCTATGTTTGATATTTATCTGTGCTTGCATCTGTAAGTCCAAACCAAACATCTGCAAACAAAGTACAACCAATAACTATTATGTCACCAACGTATCAGCTTGTGTTATACTAATACTAATTGCAGATATATCAGTTTGCATGGGAGAGTTTAGTTTTTGGTCTTGGCCAGCTGATAAAGGAGGAGCACAAGTAATATGTGATTTCATTGTTAATATGTAGACAAAATATACTAGTTACATTATACAAAATAATTTTACATGCCCAGCTCCATGTAAAGAATCAGAATACACCTTTTTAATATACTTTTGCCAAATTTAATGGGTTTTTATTTGTCAGTTTATGACATTGGTAGACCTCTTTTTAAAAAGTTTGAGTAGCAGTGATCTAAATCAGGGGTTGAGGGCCACTGTCCTGCTTCTTTTCCAACTATCCCTGCCCTTGCAGCTTTTGATTGGCTGAACACACCTGATCCAGGTAATCAGCAGTGGGACTGGAGTTTGAGACCCCTGAGCTAAACTCTTCATGATAATTAATGATAGGGCATAATTACCCTTTTCACAGCAAATGGGTTAAAGTAAATAAATAGTTGTTTAAATGTAAACTTTTTCTCAGAAATTTGACACAGTATGGCGAGTGGTAGAGAGCATGGATTTGTACTTGAAAGTCATTTTAAGCTCAATTTCTCGAGCACTCTGCTTATTGTGATGGAGGGGAATGATGTGATAGGAAAGACTTATCCCACCTTTTGCTCATATCTGGCAGGACTCCAAGAAGCCGAGTTATGCTGAGGTCTGCCAGAGAACTTTGTCCAGTGAGCTGGCCCCACGTGCCGACCACACCCCAGAGCCAAAAAACATCCTTAACATGTCCAAACCATTCACCCAAGATGAGCTCTGTTATCAGGAGGATCAGATAGGATCAACAAACTATTCAGATCAACAAAATTTAGGTCTGGCTCTTAACTCTGAACCCACTATATAAAGATTACAGACATTTAGTGAAGTGACTCGATGGGCTGGGTTTTACGGCTGGCTGTTGTGGGTCTTTTCAGTTTTGAGTCAGAAATCTCCACAGATTCTGTAAATGCTGATCTGCCTTTTCACATTTGCTTAATTTCTTTGAGCTCATACTGCATCTGTTTATTGTGAGCCAGGTTCTATTTTGATTTGAGTCTTGTTTTTTTTTTTATCCTGGTGGCATTGGAACATCTTTTCCTGCTGTTTGTGGTGCTTTCTTGCTGCACAGGATGTTCCAGTGTTCCATCATGATTCTAAATTTGTTTTTCCTCATGCATCTGTTATTCTTTAGTCTACACAGCTGCTGTGGGCACACATGATGCTTCTTTATGTAATATTTCTAAATACCAGTGCTAGTTACCCAGGTTGTGTCCTTTTCAGATATTGAGATGTCACAGCCTGTAATGAGCCAAGGTCAGGTGTGTATTACTGGGTACTGGAGTGGTTACACATCAATATTGATTTGTTCTTGTTATTCCAGTAATTAGTAGTGAACTAGTTTCCTTGGTTAATGCTGAAGTAATGGACACTTACAGAATCCTTTATTTCTGCTTGAGTGTTTTAAAGTTTAGTTTTATTCAGTTTATTTTACATTTTTATGCATTAGCAGTGTCTTTTTGAGCTTTAATTTCACTTGTGTTGACAAATCTCAAAAACAGCAGAAGTTTTGGACATATTTCAGGTTATCCCGTAAAGGGAAGTATGCTTTTGGCTGGGAGAGTTAGTGAGTTTCCATAAGCAAGAACTGTTTATAATAATTTTGTGTTTAAAATATAGTTTTAAATGAAAAGCAGTTGTCATGAAGAAAGAGCAGGCATGATTGTGCCACCTATGTTGTTTGCACAAATTGACATAATATTGAATTAAAGTTCAGCTGAAGTTAAAAATGTTTGTTGTGTGTTTATGATGGTGCCGAGCTGGTTTATTATTATGTGAGTTAATTCCGTTGGTTTTTATTCATTTGTTTTTTTCATTTACAAGATGTTCTGTCCTGTGACTATGAACACCCGGAGTCATCAGTGTTCCTCTTTGCACAGATAAGCCATGAAACGGATAAACATCCCTTGGCTGCGGCTGTTTCTCATAACCAGCAGATGGCAGATGAGTCATGTAAAAACTGTCATTATGCCCCAGCACTTGTTTATAGTGAGGATGATTTTATTCTTGGATTATTCTGTGGATCTGACACTGAGTAATGGCAATGAAGAGGAACACATTGATATTCTCTTGTGTCACTGCAACATTAGGCTTGTGCAGTCATACTTGGAGTTTATTAAAGGCCGCTTGACCTTCAATAGGAGCCACATTATTCTGCCAAAGTTTATTTTCCACCTGCAGATATTGAATAAAAGAATGACCATATAATAAGACAGTAAAGGGCGAGAGCTGCAGTCTGTAAATACATGGACTTCACTGAGCAAACGCATAATGAAATAGGCTGGAACCACGTGGTGGTTAAATTCTTGCATAAATGTTTCTTCTCAAAATCTAGGAAACAAAGATTAGTGTCTGATAAGGCTGTTATTTGTAAACGTGACTCACAAACTGCGTTTCGTCAGTATTTCTGTTTATTTCGGCTTCGTGCACACATCCAGCAGAAAGATGGAAATGAAGTGAGCCGTAGACTCACGGAGCATGTCCTCTCTGTCTCATTGTTGTTAACGCTGAACACCTGGATGTTTCCGGGCTGCATTCATCCACAGCCTCACCGACCTAACGCGTCTCTGCATCAACAGGAGAAGAAGTTTGATCTGATTAAGTTCGTCAGTTAAAGTGTATTTTCGGCTGCTTGTGAATACGGACCCAGAGGTAATGACATGCGGCCGCTCGGTACTTTAGGTGTGGTTGGTCTCTGCGCCCCTGCCGGTGATACCCAGCGTCGCCGTCTCCCTCTGTGGAGTCACGTGACACCAGCGGCAAGAAGCTGCAAACGCCGCTGACTCGCAGCCTCATCATCACCACCATCATCATCGTCATCATCACTACCACCACCACAACCACCGCAACGGTAGCGTAGAGAGCCGATCGAGCAGCCGTGGTCTTTACCGATTCTGAAGAGCCGGGCGCCATGGCGGGGCCCCGTTAAAACCAGAACCAGATTTATCCTCTTTGTTCTCCCTCGACGCCCCATCGTCTTAACGTGCCTCCAAGCGAGGAGGGGCCGCCGAGGAGAAGCTTCTCCCTTTTCGAGCAAAGGAGAAGGCGGCAGTAGTAGCAGCAGCAGCAGCGGAGGAGGAGGCGACGGCAGCTGAACCGAGGAGGTGTTTTTGACGGTACGAGCCGAATGGCGGACCGTGAGGCGTCGCCAATACCACTGGAGATCCGAGCCCGGCTGGCGGAGCTGGAGCTGGAGCTGTCAGAGGGTAAGAGATGTATTTATATATAGCCTGTATATTTTTACAGGGGGTCTAAATAAGCGCATCCACCACCTCACTTCAGCACCACCACCCCCTTCCTTTTCTCTCGTTATTCCGTTTTCTCATCCCCACCACCATCCACGCCGGTAGCCTTCCCACTAACGGAATCTACACGTTCATTTCTGCGGCCCCCTCCTCTTCTTCCTCTCGCTCCCTTCCGCTCCTCCCCATCCAGATGTTTGTCAGGCAGGGACCGGCCTGCACAGCTCCGTGCGAGCCGGGAGAAGATGAGGGCAGAGCGTGAAGACGCTGCGGGACCGAGCGCTGCTCTTTGTCTCCGCGGCGCTGTTGTTGTTTTTTTTTTATTTTGGAAAATTAACGAGAGAGAGTCTTTGAGTCCGGACTCGATTGTTTGACCTTGAGATGTTGACTCAGTCAGTGGAGCCTACCTGTGTGTGATGGTGTGCTCGGGTTTAATAATAGCATTGCGATGCAGCGCTGCGTGACAGAGCAGCACAGAGGGCCAGTTTGGCTCTTGATACCCGTGATCTCTGTGTTTTTGGGGCCTGCAGAGCAGCTGAGGATGAGGAGGATGCTTGGGAATATTTTTTTCACCCACCCCCTTTTCCACTTTCCTTCTTCCATACAACAAACACTCATACTTCTTCTCTACAGACCATTGAACTGAACCCAGCAACCGACCCTCCTGTTATGTCAATACAATCCATCTTGGATAGGAACAGAGCTTTTCTGCCTTATATAATGGAGTGGCATATTTTATTCATACAGGCTTGGGCAGGCCTACAGTGTGAGTGAGGAAGCCTATACATGCTGCATATATGGCACTTTGTTGCCTGAAATATGTGTGAGAGGCATACAGATTTGTGCAATTGCGGCAAACTTGCAGTACAAATCAAGTATTGTATCGTGTGGAGTCAGTTCACACCTGTGACTTTATGAGGTCTGCAAAACGTGCAGTGAAGCCGGCCTCACGCTGAAAACACTGTCACAGGATCTCGAAGGCGATGTAGAATAGATGCTTTAAATTCTGGGGCAAATGCTGAATAATTTAGCATGAAAGGGGTAACATTTATACATGTAGATAATCTCTTGACTCTGCTACTGTAAAGGAAAAGCTGATACTACACAGTAAGTTCCAAAAGCCGTCAAACATCACTACATTAAACTGTCCCATTTCCTTTTGATCAGCCTCATCAATCATAAAATCACACACACACACACACACACACAGAGGTAAAACTGTGGAAAGCACAGACCTTTTGGAGCTTCCTACCCAGCCATGAGTATTTATCAGAGCAGAACTTGCTGCTGGCAGATGTTATTAATGAAGGAAACAGCGGGAGAATGTGGAAGCGTCACACCAAGGCGTCAGACAGTGTAAAATGCTTCAAACGTTCAGGTGTGTACATGTGCATTTAGAAAACTGACAGGATCATCGGTGGATCGCAGCAGGTTGAAGCCTGATAGTGTGATGCGTGTGCGTGTCACTGGTGCTCACCAAAACAGAGGGTGAGAGTGTGTCTGCGAGTGGTTTGCGTGATGATCACTTTGCAAGAGTGTATTGTGTGGCTTTGTTATTTCAAAATAAGAGTGTGGCATGGAGAAGAGAAGGCTGTGCAACTGCACATCCTCTGTTCAGAGGAGAAAAAGAACTAATGCTAACTAACTAATCAGGTTTAACTTGTTGTGAATAATTGATTATTTTGGCCATAAAAAGTCTGAAAATAGCGTCAATCAATCAGTTATGTTTCCATTCAGACTTATTTTTTATCCAACTATTTAGCCATGACCGTAGACATAACAACTGACTGTAAGGATTATAAGGATTATTGCTGTATTTGATTATAATTGGTCAATTTTCATGCTAAAGGGGATTAATCCTTATTGATTGGTTACTTTTTACGCTGACGCATAGAAACAAACAGGAAGAGCCTGTGTACAACATCAGCAGCACTGCTCCTGTTAAAATTACAGGAAATATTGCCATTGTGCAGCAGTATCATGTATATATGTAGCAACAGCATCCAGTTACTGTTGAAAAATAGGTACTGTGACAGTTTCAGAAAGTGCTTTTATTTATTTGATGAATTACTTAAGTTGAACATCAACTGAGCTCAATCAATCAAATTTCAGACATTTAAAAAACCTGTCACTGGCAGGGAAGTCAAGTATTCTAGTAGATTTGCAAAGTGTTCAGTCCACAAAGACCTCTGCTTTCAATAAACTAAGTATTAGGGACATTGAGACATCACTGTTATTGAATTGCAGAGTAATGAATCTGGGGGCAACAGTTTCCCATCACAGTGGACGGATAGTGCTGCAGGATGCAACTTTTTGCTCTTCGCCTCGATCCGGCGCTCCACCTGTTTATTAGATAAACAAGCAATCAGCTGACCTCTGGCAGATAAGCCTCTCCCCTGCTCCCTTGCTTAGTGAAGCTAAATCACATCATCTCCGGCGTGTTGCTGTGACCTCTAGGTATTAAGGCACTGCTCTCAAGCCTTTTGGAGTATTTAGCTGACACTCATGCAGAGTGACTTGCAGATTGGAACTGTTGGATATGAGTAGCAGGAAATCTGGGAGCTTTCTGATACAAAGCAGTCACATTAGCTGTGAGGCTGCCGTGCTGAGGTCGAGAAGATGTTGAAGGCGGTTTTCAAATAACTATTGAAATCTAACCCCGACAGTTTTTTTTTTTTTTTGCCAAAAATGACTTAAAGGAGGGTTTTCAGTATCGCTGTGGAATCATTCTGCTGCGTTAAATATTAAACTGCCTGATCACGAGAAACAAAGAGAAATAGATTTACAATGAATGAATGTCCACACATGCATATTAGTTTAGTTTAAAAAAACTAAATGTTTTGGTAAATGCGTCATGGAAGGGAACAGACCGACCAGTTGCAAGGATCACCCACCCTGCCCTCCTTTATAAGCATCTGCCTCTCATACGTTACATTCTCAAGTGTATTTTTTTTGGTTGCATACATAAATGCACAATTCCACAATTTGGATTAACCAACATAAGGACTAAGGGCACTAATAATGGTGCAGTTACATCCACGTGGTAAAAACTAATAAGTGTGTGTGAGAATGCCCAAAACTAGCATCAGAACAAATATCCCTCACTTTACTACTCTTAACCAGGGCCCATGAAGAAGCCATCCCTCTCATAGAATGGGATTTCTGGGGTCTGACTCTTGTAAGACTGATTAATTGTCTCCACCACCCACTGAGACACATGCTTGCAAGATAGCACCTTCCCTCTGGGAAGGGGCCTAGGATACAAAGAGCTAGTGAAGCCTCCTAAAACTCCAAATAGATGTCAAAGGCGAGAGGTGAAAAACAATAGTTTCAAGCACCTTCAGAGGCTCCATTGACACCGAAGCTAACATTACAGACACTAAAGCCCTTATTCAATTTTAACTTCACATGCTAGGCCCAGAGAGCCAGGTGCTCAGGTTGTGGATCGAAATCTCCTTGCACCTGTGATATGGTACCAACCAGCCCTTGCTGTGAAGGAGCTATACTAGTTTTGCCGTCCATAGTGCGCTAGATCAGTTCAGAGCTATCAAGACCTGAGACAGCTTCTGCAACCTCACCATGGACAGGATTTGAGTTTTGAGGTTGAGGGATAGAAGTTACCAAGGCTTTCAAACCTGTTATGTTCAAACAGGCTCTTAACAAGGTTTCCTAGGTTTCCTTGACAAAAGAGTCATGTGTTGGTGAAATTTCTTTAATCAGTTTTGTGACAGAAAAGCTCAAAATGAGGTTGAAATACTCTTGTCTTCTGGTTAGGAAAGAGAACATTCTTGGTATTATTGACCCTGAAGCCCAAGCCCGTCATGTGGTGTAACACTGCCTGAATATCTTAGGGTGTCACACACTGCCCTGAATCACACACTGCACACTCAGCATTTAAGCAAATAGGGAACGCATTCGTCCACAACTGGGAACAGAATGAACGTAGCACAACAGTGGCACAGGTGAAGAGCTTGCCATCTATCCATTGGACAGATCTTTCTGGTGAGCAGGAGAAATGGCTTGATGCGGGTGGCAGTTGCAAAAGAGTTTTTCCTCAGTACTTTTGGCCTTGAGAACTCTGTTGGTGAGTCACTGGTTTCACCAAGGTCTGAAATCTGAAGCCCTTAAAACTAATGCTGTGTTCTCTCACGACGGTGGTAGGTGGCAGTGCTGATGTGGTGTTGGCTTGTGGGGGAGAAAGAGGTCATACATCTGCTTATGCCTAAGGTCACGAGCCTGTTGTATCAAGATGATGCCTTCACCAAACAAACCCTTTGCCTGTGACAGATCAAAAAGTGGAGATCATGAGGACCTACTTATCTTAGTCCTGCAGGCTCCAATGAATCAGTCAAGTCTTTAGCTGTTACACTGGGGTTATGGCTCACATCAATATGTCAAGGTAGTTTTAACTAAAATAAAAATGTACGGGTATATTTTATCAGCTTAAAAAATAGTTTTTGTTATTTGTGACTTTGGTGAAGATCAGATCACATTTCACGACCAATCTATGTAGAAAACCAGGAAACTGTAAGCAGTTTCTTCTTGCAACTGCAATAACATCCATTGAGTCCAGCAATGCCAGTCAGTCAGTTTGAGGAGTGAATTGAATTGAAATTAAAATCAACTTCAAAAGCTATAGGTTAAATATTTGCTGTTTTTCAAATGTGATGAGTTAAAGCTTTTCTGGCTTGAATGTGTTTGTATACTGGACATTTTGACTGTTGGTTACATGAAGTAAGAGACCTGCATATGTGGTCTTTGGCTGTGATCTATTATAATTGGCATTTGCACAATTTCATTTGAAATGTGGATGAATTGGATAATTGATATAGAAAATTAACTTTAGTTCGCACTTTAATTTAGTGTCGGCTTTGGGACTTAACAGACTTTGTGGCATAATTAGCCAGTAAGTAACGAAGTTTGATATCTGCCCAATTGGGCATCAATGTAGACGGTACAGAACAAAAGCCACAAATGAAGCAAACCAGTGACAGGCCAGTGAGTGGCACATTGGTGTGTTCACAGAATAGAGCGGCTGCCAGTCATTTTTTGTGCATCCAGTTTGAAATGACGTCTGTCCCGAGCTGATGCCCGTTAAGCTTCATCGGACCACAGTGAACAGACGTAAACTGTAGGTTGGTTCTGTGGGGGTGATGTTTTATTTGAGTCCTTGTGAATAAAAGGATGGCAGATTGTAAATCAATATGACAATTTTATATCAGTAAGACAATGATAAATAAATCTGTTCATTTTAACTATCATCAGGGCCCCTAAACAACTATAAATATGCCTTCCTTCATTTCGGGTTAAAGGTGTTTAATGAATCTCTCTCAGGAGTGACAGAAAGCTTCAACCAACACCAGATGTGAACAAAATTAGACAGATGCTGATTTCTAACATTGATCACTATGTGTGTTTAGGTTCTCTTACTTTTTTTTTCAGAAAATTGCTTAAAATGGTCACCAAATACTTTTTTTTAAAACCATAAGATGAAGTTCATAACAAATAGATTTTTTGGGTGAATTTCATATGAATGGAACATTGTATTTTTTATTAGTTGAGAAAATAGATCCTAGTTATTAAGCTAAATTGGCCATTTAAAATCAAATTTAAAGAGTATTTAACTGTACAAACAGTAGGAAGGTTGTAGGTCCTCCACCCTTCACATCTCCAATATATCATCATCAATAAAGAACAGTAGAGTCTAACTGTCACAGTGTGGAGGGGCCAGATATCAAATTAGAGTAGAGACCTATCAGGAAAGTGTCTGTACAATTTAGAGCTTTAAAGATAAAAAAGTATGTGACCAAGGACATGTAAAGCTTCAAGAAGAAATGTCAGTATTATCCATCCATCCTTTATACTGCTCAAAGATCAATCAAGGGTTGGCTGATATTAGGTGAGAGGCAGGATACACTCTGAACAGATTAACAGTCTATCACAGGACTGTCGATAACTATTGACTTACATGTCTGGGACTGTGTGGGGGGGGGGCAGCGTAACCAGAAGTACAGGTAGAACATGCAAACTCCAGTGAACCCAGAACCTTCTTGCTTTTAGGTCAATATTTATTCATCCAGGAATTTCTTAACTCATCAAAACAAATTCTAAACCCACCCTGATCGTGTCACATGGACACTTTGTGACGGATCTCAAACTAGATTTTTTGGCCCACAGACTCTTACACACTTACGCTGTTTTTATGGTAACTGTTCTGGTCTGTATTTTATTAATTTAGATTGGATTAATTTAGATGAGTCCAAGTTCTTTTCTGTCAGGAATCACTGTTTGACGTTAGGAAAACACCTGTGAAGCGGTTGATAACAACCTCATGCTCAGATTTGCAAACAGTTTCTCTTCTGTCTTCTCACATTTCTTAAATGGAGGATATGCCACCTTTTCCCCACTATTAGGCAATTTGGAGTCTCTTATTTTAAACATAACAGTCTAATGAACTCTCTGGTTATTTATTGGTTTTAATGATAGTTGCTGATTAATTTTCTGTTAATTCCTGTCAGTTGATTTAGTTAACTAAATGTGGCAACTGTACCTATGACCACACAGTCTTTTCTATGAGCCTCCCAATGTGTTTAGCATGCATTCTTATTAGTAGCATCATGGCAGAAAACACTGCTTACAATCGATACTTACAAGATGTTTATCATTTCTCTTGATTATAATTTATCATCTTCTAAACACTCCAAGCTGGCAAAGGATGACACACAGCAACAGCAAAAATGTGTTTGCTAAGCACCCATGCCTGGGTCAGGCTGGGCTGGGTTGGGCAGGTTCTTATTCCTGGGTTGCTTTTCAGCCGCAGTCTGCCCTTATCAATAAATGAGCAAACACACCACACTCTCTATTCGAGTAATGAAAACAATTTGCACTGATGGTGATGTCCTTGAATTAAGAAAACATCTCCAAAACAAAGTGAACTTAAATTTGTTAATGTCAAGAAAGTCCTGAAGTTCAGAAACAGTTTTCGTCTCCACATGTTTTTGTCTCAATTTGACAGCTTAACATTTTAAATGGATCAAAGTGAGGCGCTGCAGGGAGGTGTCACTAGTGCTGAGACAGTGCATGAATTAGCTGATTTAAATTAGTTGTTTACTGAGTGAAAAATACCAAATGTGCTTGTTTCAGCTTCAGAGCACAAAGAGCAGCATGTAGGGCTGCAACATGGGAATATTCACTTTTAGAAAATTGTTAAATTTATACTATAATGTGTCTGACATAATGCCAAATGCGCATGATAATATTAGAGCTGACTGCAATATTAAGCAAAAAAACAATAAAACAACATAACTTTAACTTCAACTTTAAAATATCAAACAGCTGCAATTATTTTATCAGCTAAAAACTAACTTCAGTTTTATTTGTGTGATATATGTTATAGTGGTTGAGTATTCACTTCTCATGCATTGATTATTTTTGCATCATAATATAAAGGGATAAAAACTGTCTGAAGATAAGTATCAGTTCATATTTACCAGTTAGTATTTTTTGCACTTAGTAGAGCTAATCATTATTAATATAGTAACTAATTTATTATCATAAAATAAAGAGCAAATAAAAGAGTTTTAGTGCTTGTCTGAAAGTGTTACATGCTATGGTATATGGATAACAGGACAAATTGAAAATTTTTGTCCTGTTATGAACTTTTAATGGGGTAATGCACTTCACAATAAAATTGATATTAAATTACTTAGTCTGGCAACAGGAAAACAATCAACTATTTTAATGATTATGTAATTTTTTATCCTTGGAAAAATGAAGCTTTCCTTCTCTTCCCTGTTATCGTAAACTGAATATTTATTTTTGAAAAAATAAATAAAAGAATAATTAATAATGATAACAAACAGCTTTACTTTATAGACGTCCCAGGATGTCATGCCGTATTTCCACGGGTGTTTTCTGCTGATGTGGATGTGACATTCAGCTGCTACTGCATTTGTGAGTGTGTGTGTGTGAGTTTGAGCACTCTCATGAGTATGTCTGTGTGTGTATCTATGTGGTCCTTGACTCTGCTGTGGACATATGTTGTATAGCCAGCAAACGCTTCACAGTCCACACGAGTCCCTACATGTGAGGGTCAGAGCCCAAGGTCCCAGCACATGACGCATGTTTCAGTCTGCAGTCTGTGTGTGTGTGTTGCCTGCTGGAGGTAGATTTGGTTACCATGGTGTCTTTGTGGGTGGACTGGCTGTTTAGGGTGATGAGATAAGAAAGAGGGGTTGATGATTTAAAACAGAGCTGAGGAGAATCTACCAGGGAAATAGTGTGAGATAGACACAAAGATGCTGACGGTTTTCTTAGTATCCCGTGAGCGTAACCTGAATTTCTTTTGGATGAAACACATCACCTCAGGGTCTAGGAAACTCTAATGGGTGCTTTATGCAGTGTGTCCTTTTACAAACTACATAATTGAATGATTAATTAAAGTTTCAATCAAAATGATATCTTTTATGCCTGTGATTTACGTCTGGATTATTTAAGTTAAGATACAGTGCCTTGCAAAAGCACAAACGTAAATGTGTTTTATTGGGATTTTACCACATAGACCAACACAAAGTGGCACATAACCGTGAAGTGGAAGGAAATTGATAAATGGTTGTCAAATTTTTTTTACAAATAAATATCTGAAAAGTGTGGCGGGCATTTGTATTCAGCCCCCCCGAGTCAATACTTTGTAGAACCACCTTTCACTTTAATTATAACTTCAAGCCTTTTGGGGTGTGTCTCTACCAGCTTTGCACATCTAGAGAGTGAAATTTTTGGACAAGCTCAAGCTCAGTAAGTAACAGATTGTCCATACATCAGCAAATGGGACTTCTTATGGCTTACTTTTAACAATGGCTTTCTTCTTGCCACTCTTCCATAAAGGCCAGATTTGTGTAATGCACCACTAATAGTTGTCCTGTGGACAGAGTCTCCCATCTGAACTGTGGATCTCTGCAGCTCCTCCAGAGTTACTATGGGCCTCTTGGCTGCTTCTCTGACTAATGCTCTTCTTGTCCGGCCTGTCAGTTTAGGTGGACGGCCACGTCTTGGATGGTTTGCAGTTGTACCATATTCTTTCCATTTTCGGATGATGGATTGAACACTGCTCCGTGAGATGTTCAAAGCTTGGGATATTTTTTTATAACCTAACCCTGCTTTAAACTTCTCCACAACTTTATCCCTGACTTGTCTGGTGTGTTCCTTGGACTTCATGATGCTGGTTGTTCACTAATGTTCTCTAACAAACCTCTGAGAGCTTCACAGAACAGCTGCATTTATACTGAGATTAAATTACACACAGGTAGACTCTATTTACTAATTAGGTGACTTCTGAAGGGAAATTGGTTCCACTGGATTTTAGATAGGGGTGTCAGAGTAAAGGGGGCTGAATACAAATGCACAAAATGCACACCACACTTATCAGATATTTATTTGTAAACAATTTTGAAAACCATTTATCATTTTCCTTCCACTTCACAGTTTTGTGCCACTTTGTGTTGGTTGTAAATGACAAAATGTGGAAAATTTTAAGTGGTGTGAATATATTTGCAAGGCACTGTAACATAGTCCTGTCCATGTATTTCTAGGTGTACACATCTTGACATGACACCTGAATATGTGTACAAGTATCAACAGGATACTTTTTTCAGGTATTATTTTGAGAGATGTAATCATTTTTTTTAAAATTTAATTTAACAGGAAAAGCCATAGTTCTCAAACGATATATGTCGAATAAACAGAAGCATCTGTACAAGCACTTTGCCTGAATAAAATAGTCTAAAATGAATGCTCTAAAATGCTCTGAAATGCTCTAAAATGCTCTGAAATGCTCTGAAATGATTGTTATGTGAGGCCTGTCTGATCAAAGAATAAAACCAGCCATTTACTGCACTTTCTCCTAAAATTGAAGGCTTGATCCTGTCCTACTTATATGCAGCAGCTCCGAAGCATCTCTGAAATCTAAACCACCAATGGTAAATGTCAAGTTTTACTTTTACTTTTAGTCTTTTAGAATCCAAAGGTGAGGCTTTTTGAGTTTCGACAGATTTTGGTTTGAGTAGGAGGTGCAGGTCCGTTTGAGAAATGCAGGAAATGACTAACTGGAGCAGAAGGGAACAAGGTGGGTTGAACAAAAATCTGGTCATTCAAATGGAAAATATTTGATTACAGAATAACTTGCAGAGTGCATCAAAAATCACACATACAGCTGTGCATCGTCAGCAGTTTTTTAATACCAGTGTCAAAATGACACCTGACTTTTAGAAGAGATATCAGTTGCTCTCTTCATTAGTTTAGTTTAAGAAATAGCATTTTTTCTACAGAACCCATATTTTTATCTAACAAAAGACAGTAATCTCACAAAGCTGCAATGGCATTTTACCAGCTGTTATGTTTGGTTTAAAATATTAAAGAATAAGTAAACAAATAAGTCTGACCTGCTACTTGATGCCACCTGTTTGTACTTGACAGTTTACTATGTTTGCTGGTACAGACACATATGAGCAGTTAATAGAAAATGTTGAGGTTCAGTACCCTGCAGTAATTGCAGATTAGTAATACATAGATAGAGAGAGAGCACAAAGTTAGTGACATTCAATGGTGGAATATACATGTGAGGGGGAGGAGAGGAAGATAGGGGAAGGGAAGGGAAGGGAAGGGAAGGGAGGGTTAGGATAGGGGAGCTCAGAGCACTGATGGTCCTCGGGCAGTCTAGGCCTATAGCAGCATAACTAAGGGATGGTTCAGGGTTACCTGAAGCCAGCCCTAACTATACGCTTTGTCAAAGAGGGACGTTTTAAGTCCAGCCTTTAAAGTACAGAGAGTGTCTACCTCCTGAACCCAGACTGGGAGCTGGTTCCACAGGAGAGGAGCTTAAAGGCTCTGCCTCCCATTCTGCTTTTGGAGACTCTGGGAACCACAAGTAGACCTGCACTCTGAGAGCGAAGTGCTCTATTGGGATAATATGGTACTATGAGGTCTTTAAGGTATGAAGGAGCTTGATCATGAAGGGATTTGTATGTGAGAAGAAGGAGTTTAAATTCTATTCTGTATTTTACAGGGAGCCAATGAAGAGACGCTAATATAGGAGAAATATGATCTCTCTTGCTAGTTCCTGTCAGGACTCTGGCTGCAGCATTCTGGATTAACTGGACGCTTTTTATGGAGTTACTGAGGCATCCAGATAGTAATGAGATACAGTAATCTAGCCTTGAGGTAACAAATGCATGGACTAGTTTTGCTGCATCATTTTGAGACAGGATGTTCGTAATTTTGGCAGTGTTGTGCAAGTGAAAGAAGGCAGTTCTAGAGATTTGTTTTATGTGTGAGTTAAAGGACACAGGTTTCACATTTTACACTATTTCTGAGGTTTTTAGGCCCAAATACGAGGACTTCTGTTTTTTCTGAATTTAAAAGTAGAAAGTTACTGGTCATCCAGGCCTTTATGTCAGTTAGACACGCTTGAAGTCTGGTTAACTGGTTTATGTTATCAGGTTTCATAGATAGATACAGCTGAGTGTCATCTGCATAGCAGTGGTAATTAATAGAGTGCTTTCTAATGACATTGCCTAAAGGAAGCATGTACAAGGTGAACAGAATCGGTCCTAGCACAGAACCTTGTGGAACTCCATAACTAACTTTTGTCCTTGTGGAAGGTTCATCATAGACATGAACAAACTGGAATCTGTCCGATAAATAGGATTGGAACCATTTTAATGCTGTTCCTCTGATACCAGACTGCTCCAGTCTATGTAATAAGATGTTGTGGTCAGTAGTGTCGAATGCAGCACTAAGGTCTAGGAGGACAAGTATAGAAACAAGTCCATTATCTGAGGCTAAGAGAAGATCGTGGGTGACTTTTAACAGTGTTGTTTCTGTACTATGATGTGCTCTAAATCCTGAGTAAAAATCTTCAAATAGTTAATTCCTGTGTAAGTGGTCTGATAGCTGCTTAGCAACAGCTTTTTCAAGGATTTTAGAAATACATGGTAGGTTGGATATTGGTCTATAATTAGCCAAGACTCCTGGATCAAGACTAGGCTTTTTGAGTAAAGGTTTGATTACTGCAGTCTTAAAGGCCTCAGGTATGTAGCCTGTTACTAGAGATAAATTTACCAAGTCTATTAAAGATGAGTTAATTAATGGCAGGGTGTCTTTAAGTAGTCTAGTCAGGATGGGGTCTAAGAGACACGTTGATGATTTCGATGAAGCAACTACTGATGTGAATTCAGAGAGATCTATGGGAGAGAAGCAGTCTAAACATAACTGAGGTCCTACAGATGATTCAAGAGCTACTGTAGTAGAAGATTCATTTACTGCAGCTATAGGAAACATCTGATGAATTTTATCTCTAATAGTTCTAATTTTATTTGTGAAGAAACTCATAAATTCATCACTGCTGAGAGCTAAGGGAACACTGGGCTCAACGGAGCTGTGACTTTTTGTCAGCCTGGCTACAGTGCTGAAAAGAAACCTGGGATTGTTCTTATTTTCCTCTATTAGTGATTAGTAGTATGCAGTTCTGGCTTAACGGAGAGCTTTTTTATATGTTCATAGACATAGATAAAATTCCTCTAAATTTGTGGAACACCTCTTCCTTTCCAGCCTTCGTGATGCCTGCTTTAAGGTACGAATATGTAAATTATACCATGGGGCTAATCTCCTCTGATTCACTAACTTCTTTTTCAGAGGGGCCACAGTATCAAGAGTTTCACGCAGTGAGGCTACAGCGCTGTCAACAATATGATCAATTTGGTAGGGAGTAGGATTGAGGCAGCTGCCCTCCACTGTGTTGGCACATGGCATAGATGTAAACAAAGATGGAATCATTTTCTTAAATTTATTAACAGCGTAGTCAGATAAACATCTGCTGTAGTGGAATTTTCTTCCAAATGCTGCATGATCCATCATCTTAAATTCAAAGTAGAACTCAAGTAGAACTGGTTTTTGTGTTTTCCAGTTTGGATGTGAGAGACTAAGAGTGAGGCTCTCAAATGAGTTATAATTGTTCTGAGGATGAAAGTTTAATAATAAGTTTGAGTGGAAGATTGTAGCTACTCCTCCACCTCGACCTGTGCTTCGAGGAACATGATAATTTTTATGACTGAGGGGGGTTGATTCATTCAGACTGACATATTCATCCTGCTGTAACCAGGTTTCAGTGAGACAGTAATTTGGTGATCAGTTTTCAAATCATTTACTAACAGAGATTTAGATGAAAGAGACCTGATATTTAATAATCCACATCTGACTGTTCTGTTTTTCTGTTCAATAAGAGGAGTGGTCTTAATTTTTATTAGGTTTTTATGAATAACTCTTGTGTTAACTTCTGATTTATTTGATTTATATGTTTGAGGGGCAGACACAGTCACTATGTGGTTTGAGGGGGGCGGCAGCTCTAAGGAAACTGCAGAGAGGTCTCTGCGTCCTGGTCTGCAGTCTGGATTGTCAAACTTTATCTCACTGGTAGAAATGGAAGTTGTTCACTGTTAGCAGTAAAATAGTTAGTTGTGGTAGCTGTGTTTAAGTATAAAGTTAACATTGTAGTGGAAATTTAATGAACTTCGTTGCAGCACATCCTCTTAGATCAATCTGAAATCATGTATATCCAAATACTGCATATGGTGTGCACACTGTCCACTTAGCAGAAGCTGCAGCACTGGTGCTTCCTGTGCCTGCTGTGTAGGCGTTCGGGGACAATAGTGAGTGTAGGTGACCTGTGTTTTGGAAGTGCTTATAGTCCAAAGCCCAGTTTTTTTAAAATACCAGTGTCTGATGGCTGCACCGGAGCAAATAGATAAAGAAATTCTTTGACTTTAGTGTTTGTTACTGTTTTCTGCATGTTCATGTTGACCACAGTTACTTATAATTAATGTTGAGAGGGGCACTTTTGATTAACTTGGCAAAAGGGCAGGAGCTGAAGCCCCTAGAGCACCACATTCCCCCTTCTCCTGTCCTATGCCTGCTCTTTTATGATGATGTAAGTATGAATATGTCAACTACAGCTGCAAATGAGAAGTTTATTGCATCGATTAAACTCTCAGAAAAAAAGTGCATTTCAATAATTAATTGCTGAAGTTTATTTTTAGCAATAATAAATTAGCAGTTTTCAACTTTCTAAATATGAAGTGTTTCAGCTTTTCTCTTTGAGCTGTTGGTCAGACAAGACAAAAATAATAAATGTATAGGAAACTCTGCTGATAATGAATTATATTTTGATAATTGATAATTGAATGATTTTTAAGTACAATGCCTTGATTCAGCTTCTTATTTGTGAAGATTTGCTGCCCTTTCTTAATTTTTAGTAACTTAATTATGGACTTTGGGACTTTGTAACATACATTATTGGGAAATTGTATTGGGAATTTGTGATGGCAGTTTTTTGTGACACGAATAATTGATTGCAGCTGGCATTCAGATTCAAGTTATTTTTGAGTGGAAACAGATGGAAAAACAAAGCAGAAAGGATATTCTTCTGCTGAATAAAACTGGTCAGAAAATCAGAAAACTGAAGCATGATGCATGTACTTTAGACAGCATCAAATATTTGCGATGAAACTGCCAAAATAAGTTTTCAGAGAGTTTCTGTGGGAGCTACACTGACTACACGATCTCACAAGGTGGAAAAATATCTAATCTGCAGTTGGGTGCTATTGATTCTCTCTCAGTCATTAAAACGGCTGAGTGTAAGAGGGCAGAGAGGAGAGAGAGCAAGGAGCAGGAGGAAAGTAATTAGGCTGCCAATACCAGCTGATACGACACACACACACACACACACACACACACACACACACCACACAGATATCACACACAAACATATGCACTCACGCTTCCAGGTGTCATTAGCCCACTTCTCACATCTGACGCTTCAAATCCAAGATGGCGGCCTCAAGGCCTTCTTCAGGAGAATTGTTGCTAGGCAACTCCCTCCCTGCTCTACTGCTCTGCGAGTGGAAGATGGCGTCTCCCCATGGACCATATGTGTGTTTCTGTGTGTGTGTGTGAGAGAGAGAAGAACCAGGAATATTGTTTTTAGGGCTGCACCTATTGATCATTTTTGGAGTCTAATATTTCAGCTAATATTTCAGCGATTAGTCGAGTAATGGGATAAAATAAACTTTTGCATTTTTAAACAATAATACTATTGTGTAATGCATGACAGAAACAATAACGTTACCTTGTGCCGGCCCCGCAGGTGAGGAGCCGGTCTGGCTCATTACTGGGTGCTTTCTGTTCAGATGTTGAAGCACTGACAAAGTGCTTTTTGTGGTACGTCAGTTCTGCTTTACAATACACGCATTGCACCGTCTTGTCATCTTTTTTAAGTTTGTAATGATCCCAGACTTTGGACATTTTCTGCCTTTTGTAGATGGTTTCGCTCTCTGCCGTAGCACCAACTTTGAAATGTGTTGTGCGACGGTCCGTGTGGAACAATCATCCCTAGGCGGCCTCAAGGCAAAGAATTTTCTTCAATTTTTTTTGTAATTGAATTCATCGATTTCCTTGAGTATTCGTTGCAGCCCTAATTGTTTTACTGCAGCTGATCTGAGAAAAGGCCTCACTTGGACGTGACACACTCATACACAACGCAGACAGATGAGCAGATTGGACTCAGATGTGCTCACCATTCCCTAGCAGATTTCTCCTTTTCTGTCTTTGACTCTTTTTATTAAAAACCTATGCACACACTGTTGTGTTAATTTAGCTGTACAGCCCAGTCACCAAGTGCGTTGATAAATCTGAGTGTTCATGCAATGACATTAACGTTAATGTTACTTTTCATTTCAAAATAGGGGAAACTGACACGTGCGAAAGTTTTAATTGCCTTACAAAACCAGAACACATGGCAGGTTTCTGGCACAGGAACTGGACCGTAGTTTTCATCCCAGAAGCTTAACCCAGGTTAAGGATGCTAATTTCTGAAAGTTCAGATGGAGTTTGAGTGGCACTGAGTGATGTGTTTTACTGCAAACATGTTTCACTTGTCATTTGTGGCTGACAGTAATCAAGGTGCAACAGTTCAAGAGATTTTTCAGCTTTGTTTTACATATTTACAGAAGTCAACATTACTAATGCTCAACATTAGTACGTCAGCAGACTAATTTGGTTAATCTTCATATGGCTTTAGACCTGCTGGGGAAGCGTAAATTGCAATCCACTGGAGAAACTTTTTTAAAATTCCAGGACACTGTTTTCCTAATGATTTTCAGATCTTCATCCACTGCACCAACATCATGTTGAAGAGCACAATTGAAACTGTGATCAGGAAACTATGTGGGACATTTTAAGAAGCTTGTAAATGTAGTTTAAAGTTGATTTTGAGGTTTGTTTGGATTGTCAGATTTATTTGGCACAGCAAGATAGCGATTGCTCTCCACCATGTTCATCAAAATATTAAATGAGGGAATAATTCGTTTGGAAGAATTGTGTTCATCCTTCCAGTAGAGTTCAGACTCTGGACCAAGCAGTTTGAAGCTGTTTGAGTAGCTAGTGTGCAAAGTTGCAGGAAGTACTACACAGAAAAATCTGGGAATTTAACTTTAAAATACAATACAATTTTACAAAAATTAGAAGGGATAGCTAGTAGGCAATGACAATGACAGCTTTTGATCTTTCTCCTTTCTGGGACCTCAGGCCACAGTGAGATCCCTTGTTGAGTTTTTTTTGTTGGCTCTTGCTCCCTACTGTTCCGTTCAGGTTCATTTCCGATCCTCTATGTTTTCTTTTGTCCATACTCTTTCACAGGAACTATAACATGACACCAAAGATGGATGAAATTTAAGTGGTAATGCCCAAATTTGTGTTATAATTAATATGTAATAATGTAATATTTCATGCGTTCATTAAATAAAAAACTGAATAGTCTGTGCAAAGCCTTAAGTTATTTTTTTTGCATTATTCATTGCATGCATTATTTTATGTTATGTAGTTTTTGTTATGTTTCTAATCGTTATCTTTAATTAATAGTCTGGAATGAAAGAGACAGAAGGGGTTGGGTACATGAGGCAAGTGTCGCTGAGCAGATTCAAACAATGTGCTTATGTTGTGTTTGCCCAACAAGCCGTCAGCATATCCCTTTAAATAAAATAAATTATTTAATCAACCATAGAAACACATTTTTTAAATTAATTTTATGACAAGAAAAGCCCACACAGCCGTCGTTGGCTCTCTTACGCTATTTATCTCTATCTGTTTGCAGGGGACATCACTCAGAAGGGTTATGAGAAGAAGAGGTCTAAGCTGATCAGGGCATATATCCCACATGCTGGAGGTAATTTAGCAACCTCTGATCCCCCTCACACACCTTACCTCTGCTCAGATATGCACACCACTACTAGAGTATCAATCTGGTATCCTGACAAATACATTTGCGATGATACTGAACTCTTATTGATTCAGTCTTCACTTGCTGCCATTAGCGAATGTAGGTTAAGACTCCCTAGAGCTCAGCTTGGGCCTGCTCCTCTGTATCTGAATGTGTTGTTGCAGTCATTTACTGTCTCCATACAGACCAACCCCCACAGGTCTCACTGGTACTAAAATATACGCCCTCACAACAATCTGGTGTGTCTTTATCGTTTATCAGATTTAGTAGTAATGTGATATACTGAGTGTTGTTCTGTCAGAGAGCAGCGAAACAGCTACTACATTATTATCTTTTAATTTATGTTATTTTGTTTAGTAACGTCAGAAAAATATAATTTTTCTGCTGAATCAAATCATCTCCATGTTTTATTTTCTTACAGTTTATCTATGTTTCTACTGCTTTTGTCAAACGTGTGACGTGTGTTGTGTGTGTGTGTGTGTGTGTATGTGTGTGTGTGGGTCTGTATAAATGTGTGTGTGTGTTTGTGCATATATGTGTATGTGTGTCATGTGTGTGTCTACCTGCTTGTCTTCCTGCCTCTGTAGGTATGGAAGGGCCCATGTCTCACCGGGCCCCCCTCGGCCCTCCCTCTGCTGCCCGCTTCCACCGACGGAGAACCTCCGGCACCAGAGATGAACGTTACCGATCAGGTACAGAAACTACACCTGCACATTTACTGGGACTGTGATGAAATTTTAAAAAATCAAAAATAAATTATAAGAATTTGCCTGTTTTTAACAAGTTATTGTGGATGTTTAATTTCTGAGTTGATCAATAAGGCAGTGTAACCATGCCTTACTGATCCTTGGCATTAACATAAATATAACCATGAGAAAACTAAAAAAAGACATAAAATACTTGAACATCAGAAGATACTACTGTTATTACTATAAAATAAAAAAGATACTGGTCAACAATATTTGACCAATTGACCAATTTGAACAATATTTGCTTTTAAGGGTACATTTAGGTATAAAAATCCAGATACTTGCAGTATAGTTGGAACTTGCATTAAAATGTATTTTAATGAATGGGATGGGATGATTGATTTTGTTTATTTTATATCTTGCAATAAGTAAGAAATCCACTTGATAAACAACAACAAGACAATAAGATAATTTGTGCACAGTTAAGTCAGTCATTCCACAGCCATTACTTTGCACGATTAAAGACTGAGTAACTCAGCTTCTCCATAGGTTGCACAGGTTTCATGTCTTTAATATTAGATTCATGTCATGTGCTGTAACGAGTTTGATGTGATTCAAAACATTATGTACACCGCTACACCCAGGTCAAAATAAACAGTTTTTTAGTCAAATTAATACACTGAAAAAAGACAGACTCAACAAACAAAGAGGAAAAAATTCTTGCATTATTTGGAGCTTGGAGCACTGGGCTCCTTTTAGCTGCACCTACACTTGGGCAAGTCGAACATAAGTTACTGGAGGTTGCAATACACTGGCATTTATAGTTAATTTGACAGTTGTTTTACAAGCCCCATTCATTGCTATATAATCTTTTACTGATATTTGGCTCCATCCACTGAGGTTTAACTAAATTTAGTTCTGCTTACCTGGCAGAGCATTAAAATGAATAAAGCCCTACACAGAAACACACGTTCAGTAAAACATTGAGCTCATACAGGGGAAATGTTTTCCCCTCAGTTTGTGTGAATGAATCTTTCTCTCTCAGATGTCCACACTGAAGCAGTGCAAGCTGTTTTGGCACGGCATGTGGAGAGGAAGGTGGCGGTGCCGATGCCCTCCAAAAGACGTTCGCTGGTGGTGCAGACCTCCATGGATGCTTACACACCTCCAGGTGATGAGACATAAAAAAACATACACGAGTGCACACACTGAAGACATATAACCATTGCATAAATATTTGCTGTGTTTTGTTTTGTCATCCAATAAGCTGTAAATACATAAATCTCTTTCTCGAAGTGGAGTAACCAGATTTTATGTTATTGTTTCACTGTTACATGAAACAATGCACATCCATCAACCCAGTCCTTTGCATTATTTTAACCTAAAGGAGATTCATGTTTAGAGAAGATAATGTTAAGAATCAATACTACATAATATGACTTACATACTGTAGGTTGGCAATTCTTGGAGTGACTTCAACAGCAGAATTAATTTAGCACCATTACAATTAACCATAAGCTTGATTATTTCATGAGACTTTAAAATAATTGGGCATTAAAAAAAGGTAAAAGTTAAAAAGACACAGACCTACACAGTGCTGGTTAAAACTCTGGATACACTTGCCCATTGAATTACATAGGAAATGGTTTGACTGGTCTTTTTCAGCTGTATTGGGTTGTAGCAAGTCTAAAATGTGGCCCCAGAGAGCCTGCCCTTGGATCATTTTCATTTTCTAAGACATACAAGCTCACTGACAGATTTACCTAAAAAACAAACCGCAGTCACATTACAGCTAGTCAAGTAGTGTAAATGTGGCAGGCTGATAAAAATTGAAAATATACTTTTCTCCTGTGTAACTAGAAGAACTGAAATAAGACAGCAGTGTTGACCTTTACCTCGAACATGAGCTCATTCTGTTGACAATAATCAGAGTTGATGGCATAATTTTGATGCTGATTGAATTTTCATAAGGGAAATGTAATAACTTTGTTCACCCTTAATTTCCTATTTAACCTTTGCAAATTCTTAAGCGATCCTGTTTCCCCCTGCGTAACTCATGAACCTGAATCCGAATTAGAACACTTTAAAAATGTTAACTGTTAAATTATAGCAGATCATTCTTTGAGATCCTCTTCAGTCTATTTTTTTTTTACTATTATTATTATTATTATTGCATTGATATGGCTCAGCAATGATGCTACACAGATAAACAGTCAAGTCCGGTTTATACTTAAGATTTCTGTTTATGAGGTTGACTGCGGTCACATGATTAAATCTCATTTAAAGGAGTAACAGTCAGTTTTTGTGGATCTTCTCTGATGTGCAGGCTGAAGCCAGTTTTAATTAAAATGGTTCATATGTTTTACATGAGATCACTAATTATTGACAGTTTGATGTCTACAGGCTCAGGAGCCTGGAGTATGCTCTGCCACTCAGAGGTCATCAGTGTTGAAAAGGTGTGAATCATAGTCTGCTGCTTTACTTTAAAACACCCTTTTACTGAATGGAGACATTTACATTAACCCTTAGAAGTCTAGGCCTAGTGGGATGTCGTGATTTGATCACGCCGGTGCACCAGTAGACTCCTAAGGGTTAACAGTTGCTAAACAGTTCAGGCCTGTTTTATCATTGCAAGATAAAATACAGAAACATAGTCATGTTTGCTGAGAAATGTTTTGGTTGAATGGCTTTGTGAACCTCTGCTTTTGGATCATCAGCGAGAAGTTAAACATAGTATTCTATTTCCCTTTGTGTGATAGTGTTTAAGGACCCTAATTTTCTTTACTGACACTACATGGCTAAAAGGGTGCAGACACCCACAGACACCCAGCCATTACATGTTTATGTGATTGTTGAACATGTCTTTCTGAAATCATGAGCATTAAGTCTGAGATTTTGTAACCTTGGTGCAGGGATTTGAAGCCACAAGGGCTATAGTGTGATCCAAAACGGATGATGAGTGATAGGTCTGGCTCATAGTCCTTTTTGCAGTTCATCCAAAAGGTAATGATAGGGCTTGAGATCTGGGTTTTATGTAGGCTAGAGACATTTTTTCACACAAAACTGAGAAAACCGTTTCATTAGCGAACAGCCTAAGTACATAAAAGTATGTCATTACTTTTGGCCATATAGTGTATTTATAAAGCAGGTTCAATAAAAACTTATCAAATCATTAAACCTAGTACAATACTATAAAACTACCTAATAAAACAAATCATTTGTCAAATTTGGATGTAGTTAAAATGGTTTTCTTCCTACCATAATTTCAGATAAAATAGGAGTACAATGATGTTTCATTGTAAAAACTAACAGACAGCCTAGCAGCATAATGTATAGTATTTGCCTCATGTTTAGACTAAAAGTGTTTTCTGTTGTTGTTTTTTTTCTCACAATAAGATGTGTATGGTGTGACTTTTCATCTTTTCTTCTTTTTCTGTTTTCTGTCACACACTCAACTAGAATTCAACTAGAAAAATTCCAGTTAAGCTTTTGGCCAGATTTTAACAAAGCCACACAGCACTTTATTCTATGTTTCCATACTGAGTATCTTTTACTATAATTACAAGACTTTTAAATGTCTGTATTGCTGGGAAATAAAGAAAGAAATAGCTGGACATTTTGGGAAATGCCCCTTTCTTGCAGCACAGTAGTTAGGAAGTTGACATCACTCTCATGTCACTCTGTTAGCTGGAGGCAGCAGCCAGTGAGCTAAGGCTGTAAATAGGGGAAATAACAACCCCGACTCTGTCCAATTGTGGTGGTGGTGTTGTTTTTTGTGAGGGGGTTATATAGAAAACTGTTTCTTGGCTGGGAGCAGTAAGTTCCTGCAATCATATCATCACCATGAGGCTGACAGAAAAACAGCAAACTTGTCTCCTGGGTTCAGTTTATATTTACCTTTCAGACACATGAGCTTTATCATCTTAGTCTAAAAAGATGAGTGTGAATTAGTGTTTCCCAAAATGTTAAGCTATTCCTTTAATGTTGAATAAAAATGTGTGTGTTTGTGTGAATGTTCTCTTTCAACAAATAATGGCAATTACTGACTCTCACTAGGCCTGTCCCCCCTGTGCTCAGACTCGTCGTCGGGCTCAGAGGAGGAGGCAGGACCAGGTGATGACATGTCGGGCATGGAGCACTGGATGAGCCGTCCTTCTCAGTTAGGCCCCGTCCACCTGGGCTCCACCTCCTCCTCTTCTTCATCGACTCAGAGTGGAGGCAGTGGCAATGCAGGGCGGCTGGCTGACTCGCTTGCGCACTCACACATCTCACACCTGGCGCACACACACCTGGGGCACACACACCTGGGCCAGTCGCACCATCAGCAGAGCCACCTGTCACAGTCGCACTATGGTAAGACCTTACTGGTTACTGCACTTACTTAAACGTAATCGAAATTAAATCAGCTGTTTGTTTTAATAAATTCGGGAATAGAAGGGAATAAATTATATTGTTAAGGTACAATAGGTAAAGTATAGCTATGCGTATTTACCTGTTAGGGCCCCCCCACAGTACAACATTAGCTATTGACCCCTACTACTGACCTGTGAGGTACAATAGGTGACCCAGTGATTCAATCTCTCCATAAATTAGTTTATTGTGATTCGATTTAAATAAATACAACATTATTGAGGAATATAAAATCACTACATTAATAAATGGCATTTCCATTTAATTGCTGTTACAAGCTTTTGATGAATTTTCACAAGCAGATGTGCTTTCAAGCCAACATTTATACTTTAACAGATTGTTAAAGTGTAAATGGCTGTTGGTCCATTTAAAAATGGAAATTTGTACATTTCTGTGTCCACTGGGCAACCTCCATCTGTTGACGAAGTTTGTGTGATATAATCACAAGCTCCAGATTGACGACAAAAAGGACTTTGTAATTAGACTACTCAACTAAAGTAACATTGTTTTTGAAATGACATTTTCTCCCATGGGCCTCTGTTAAAGCAGAGCCACCAAATCAAAAGCCTTCTTTGTTGATATTCAGACTCACTAAAGGATTTACAATTAATCTTACCTGTATGTAATATCTTAGAGAAATAATCGTGAATAAACACGTGGGCTGCATGATTTATAAATTCTATTTTTGGATTATTGTACCAGTTTTTATATATATATATATATATATATATATATATATTTTTTTTTTTTTTCTCAATTTCTCTCTTCGGTTAAGTCTTGAATGTCTTTCACAGTAATATTAATATTTTTTACATTTTTATTTAATTCTGCACAACTGTTTGTCACATGCTGTTTTCCTAGTAAGATTCACAAAATAGCATCTAGTTTGAAGCCATTTTCATGCTGTAATCAATATTCATTCATTATTCAGTCACCCTTTCTGCTTAATGTGCTGTAACATTTTATTTACGTAACATTTTCTCTTATCGGTACATTGTATTTTTTTGTGTCCCATTTTTACTGTTATTTAACAATATCAGCATTCACTTCTAAGAACTGCAATATTACTTTTACCTTTGTAAAACAATGATTAGAGTATTACACTCTAATCATAAACTGTATATTAAGCTGGATGATGTGACAGCTCTCAGAAGTGAAGCCATTAAAATCGATCTCCCCCTGGTGGGTGGTTGCAGAAAAGGTAATTTTAAGTAGATATCTCTATTTGTGTCCAAGTGGTCATTTATCTAATAAAATAATATGTGATTATTTATAAAAGCTGATGTATTTCGGATGTTGACAGCTTTGGTTGGCATCGTTATACTGCAGCCACACTTCTGGTTCCAACTGCAGAGAATCTTTTTCTAAAATGTGCCACAAAATTAGATGTCAGTCTCTCTATTTACAATATTCTGTCTTCACTTTTCCATAGAGCAGGAAATGGTGGCACATTGTCCATCTTTATATTCAGTTTACCACCATGCTACATGTGTATGTTTTCCTCCAGGTATTGGCCACCTGTCTCTGAAGAGGAAGGGGGCTCTGAGTGTAGCAGAGAATGGAGGATCCCTGCGACGATCCTGTGAGTTTGGATCTGACATGCTGTGGCCACCACCGCTGGAGTCAGATGGTAGGTGCACCCTAAAGTAGAAATACTTACCTGTCAGAGAATCTCTGCAGGTTCTGGAGATGTCCAGATATAGCCAAATACAGCTTTTAGTTGCTCCAATAAATGGCAAATCTTCCCAGGCACATAGATCATTTATAGCACAATTTTTTTTTATATTGATTTAAAGCCAAAGTCAGAAAAGCATCCATACAACTGCTGAAAACTCCCATTAAATTTCATATATTAGAGCAATGTGTCGAGAGACTCCACAGAATCTGACCACGGATCAAGATTAATAAAATGCACTGTCATTTCTTCAAGACTAAATGAACGATGTATTCTGACAGGGTTCTTGACAAACTGTGCAGTGATCAACATGTACAATTAGTCACCACTGGCTGTATGTCTGTTTTTCTACCATCTTGTTCTCTCCATCTGTCTACTTCACTCCCTCCCACTCGGTCTCCCTTAAGAGAATCATTCAGCCCCACCGGATGTGACGGGATACTCGTCTGACTCGTCCCACTCCCACACTGAGCGTCACCACATGGCCAATATGGGAACCATTGCCAGGAACACACAGAAGTACGGAAATGCAGAGCGCATGGAGACAGGCGATGGTAAGAGCCATCATTCACACTGTGTCAAACATGGTCACACCCTTAGCCCTGCTCCCTACTGGAGCATCTAAATAAAGATACTGAAGCTATTTTGTAAAAATCCAAACTTTATTCAGGCAGTGAGCTCAAAGTGAACTGCTGCCTTATCATGATACAGATGCAGGTCAGAAAAAGGAAATCAGTCCAAACTAGGCAAACAGTACAAATCAAGAAATAACTTTGACACAGGGAAAAAACAAAAGCACAAATGATGATCTGGGAAAGAACACAAGGGAACAGATAATACATGTACTGGGAATTAGAGGATTGAAGTGGAAGCAACTGTGATGTGTGTGAGAGTAAAAGGCAGGTGGTTGATGAATGAAGAATAGATGATCTGGGGACTTTGGATGGGTGGCCCAGAAGCTGAAGATTGGAGAAGCAGGAGACTGAGTAGATAGCCAAGAGCCCGGAGAACCAGAGGACAGGATAGTTCAGTAGGATGCTAATGGGATAAGAAAGAAACTGAAAGGGTCCAATTAGAATGGGATGGTGGTGAAGAAAAAACCCTCTGTAGACCAGTGTAACACTGATGGCAAAGGCAGAACACCTCTGGATGATGAGCAAGAGGCAGATGGCAGAACCTGGAAGGTGGATAGGGGACTAACAGTTCACTTTCAGCAATATGGGTGGTAGGCCAGCAGAAAACTAAGAACTCCTCATATCTGGTGTCAAAGATGGACCCCCTCAAGAGTGTGAGATGGAGGCTGTTGTCCTGAGGACAAGAAAGTGAAAGTGCAGTATTGGAAACCTTGGATTGGTGAGCAGGATGTGGAGTCTTGCAGCATGATGCAGGAGAAGCAGATGGCAGCAGATCATGGCTGGCAGGCAGATAACCAAATGAGACACCAACTAACACCGCCAACTCTAAAGCAGACTGGGCTTTGGCTGAAGGGCAAACTTCAGCAGACTGGGTGAGAAACTAAGTAAAACCAAAACCAGCAACCACATGATCTCTGGAGCAGGCTGGGCATCTAAGGCCAACTCTAGGGTCAGGGTCACATTTCCAATATATGCCCTTTCATGGGCCTAACAGACTGAACCACTGAGGCTTGATTTTGGCCAAACAGGACTCTGGAGGATGGTTGGTGGGCTTTTTGCTGTCTCCTCAAGGAACGGACTGAAAGTGGCTCCATTGGCCCTAAGTGAGGAAACCTCAAAAAGTCCATAAATTTAAGTTATAAACATCGTTTCCATGTTGGACCAGGCAGTAAACGATAAACCATAAACAGTCCAAGCCAAGCAATACATCTTGGTGAGTGACGTGGAAAAGTGCAAGACAGGCAGAGTCCAAACTTCAAGACTTAACTTACAGGGAACAAACACAATGATCTGGCAAAGACATAAGGGACCAGATAAGTGAAGTGGAAGTAAGTGTAGTGTGTATGAGTGTCAGGTGACAGGGAAGTCAATAGGGTCCAGGAACATTTAAGGGCTGGATGAGCAAATCTTAATAGAAAAGTCCCAAAAATGTACCAAATCCAGGAAGACATGGGACAGACACATAACCAGGACTGGGATTGTGACACCTTTTCAGCCTAAAAGCCTCTGTATTTGGTTTTTCTTACAGGTGTCCCAGTCAGCAGTCGTGTGTCGGCTAAAATCCAGCAGCTTGTGAATACGTTGAAGCAGCCTCGCAGACCTCCACTACGAGAGTTCTTTGTTGATGACTTTGATGAACTTCTGGAGGGTTAGAAACTGTTTTTGTATCTGCATGACTTGTGAACCTATCTATCTGATTTATAATGAGTTATGGTCCCTGTTCTGGCATCGTACTTTGGAGTCACTAGAGATTCTCTAAATGATGTGGTGTTGCTAGGTCTGAATAAAGCAGCTCTTCAGCTGAAGTGAAAGGTTGTGAAAATACAATTCACATTTTTTTTTAATTTGAAAGTTTTGTATTAGGCAGGGGAAGCAGCGAGCTTCTAGGCTTTGCTCTAGACAGCTGTAATTAGTGTTGGTATAATAACTAAGCCACGCATGGGGCGCCATTAAAATGGAGGTACCATAATTAAGTTTTACACAGGACATTATTAAAATGTAGGGTGCTATACCAAGACTCTCTCTGAGCACCAAAATAAAATCTAGATGCCACTGTGTGTTCAGATCAGCCTAAATATAAAATATCACTCATAAATGATCTACCACTAATTTAGTACTTCATGGATTGGAGTATGTTGAGGAGGTGTGTGTGTAAAAGGAAGGTGGTGGGACTAGTAAGGTGGATTCCTGTGCTCTGTTAGTCGTGCTGTATGACTGCAGAGGTCCAGTATACAGTACGTTAGTGTCCGTCTCTCTGACTCTGTGATGGCGGATGTAGCATCCTAAGTCTTAACTCCTTAGCTGTATCGGGTCGTGTCTGTGTCCTCTACTGCGTGTAAGGCAATAGAGAGCCAAAGATTCAGCAGCTTTGGAAAATTAAGAGGAGCCAGCTGACTTTATCGTGGCTTGTAGTAAAAATTAACTGGTAAAAACCAGGAATAGCACCGTGTAAGAAACATGGTACATTGTTCTCTCTGTTCTTTCTCCTGCTAAAACTTGTCTCATAGCAGAGGCGATTTTCAGCACCAAAAGAAAAAATGATTTCTAGTTATATAGGCAAGGTATGTCATCAGTCTTGCCTATTTCAGATACGGCGGGTTACTGCCCAGTCATGCATTACATGCTGAAAAATGAACTTATTTTATTTAGTTTCAGAGATATGTTGGTGGTCGGCCTATGACATAGATCAGATGATTTTCAGCATGGTTCTTACAGAACACACCAGTTTTCACCAAGTTTAGCTGAAAAAGTATTTTGACATTTATACTGTCAAAATCTTTGAGACCAGCGCTTGTTGCAGATCATTACACCTGTCAGCTGTTTGCTTTGCTGTCACTATCAGGCTGTTTTTTTATGTCTTTGTCTAGATCTGTCTCTTCATTTCTAGTCTGTAGGCTTCACAGTCATTGTCTTTTAGAAAACTGGTTATTCTTCACTTTATTAGTATTTTTTGGATACATACTGCAACAGGTTGAAAAAATAAGTGGTGGCAGGTTAATGCTGAGCTTAGGCTTAGTGTAATAGCTGTTAGTAGAAATTCACTCTAGATGTTTTTTTTATGACAACAGCTTAAGGCTGAACCCCATCAAATCTTTCCCTTCCGCTGCCTCCCTGTCTGTTTTACTGCTGTCTAAATTATATATCAAAGGGAATCCGATTTTCCACATTCCCACAATGATAACATTAAGCATAATTAATTATCAGTGTATTTGAGTGTGATAACTTCACGGCTGTCTTGCATTGTTGCATTTCTTCAGTGTGGTAACTAACATGATTAGTTTTTTGAACTGCACATCAATGACAGTATGTGTCCCCTTATTTCCAGTCCAACAGCCAGACCCCAATCAGCCACGGCCAGAGGGGGCAGAGATGATGCCAGTGCGGGGCGAGGCCCTAGGTGTGGTCACCAATTGGCCGCCATCCCTGGAGGCTGCATTGCAACGCTGGGGAACCATCTCCCCTAAAGCCCCCTGTCTTACCAGCCTGGACACAGCAGGGAAGCCCCTCTATGTGCTCACATATGGTAACCAGACACTTGTCTACTGCTCGGTCATTGAAATAATTTATTTGTACAATAAAATACACTGGTTATGTATTTATTTTCTTTTGCACTCACTCCAAAACATTAAAAAAAGGACAGAGTGGGGTCAATATACCAGAGAGACGGACACCTTTCTGCAGTCAAGTTACATATTTTCAGTTTGAAGGCACTAAACAGCGACATATACACAGATGTGCTTCTTTGTGCTTGCTCTCCTATATAAACAATATTTGTTCCTATCTAGTGATTAATGCTTTTTATCAGGAATGAGAGAAGCATGCATACACCTTGCACACAATTAAACTGAGGCTAAGTTCTGAACGTCTGGTCAATTAATTGTCAACATTATTAATCAAATGTGAGTAGGCCTATTCTGTGTTTTCTTTAGTTTGGACAGTTTGGCAAACTAAGCAATGTGAGTGCATGAACAATAATTCTTAGTAAAGCTGTTGGAGGTTTTTTACTATTTCTGTGATTATTTACTAACATTTCAACAAATTGGCAGA